>NW_004567104.1:2351496-2379797 GCF_000260355.1 Condylura cristata
TATATATAAGAAAAGAAATGTGTCCATCTTGAGTTATTTCTTGAAGTATATGAATGGTGTTTGTAAGGGCTCCTAACAGGAATATTCAGTGTAAAGCCCCTGTTACCATGCATAGGCCAACTGGAGCAGAGTAACACTGAGAGGTAACACTGTGAGCTTAGGACTACAATCTTCAGTCTAACGCTCTCCCAGCTGAGCTATTTCAGTCTCACAGGACTACACTCTAGCAGATGAGAGAAACCTATTATTAAGCAATATGTATCTGAATATATATCTTCTTGTGGCTTATAATTTCTATTGGTAATCCAAAAAAGTCGGTCCAAGGCTGCAGGTCACCAGAGACCTCTTGGAGGATATCAGGAGCAGAGATCATACACTGGGGCCCCTAGGAGATGTTGGACAACTCATCTCTCTCTGATCCTATTAAGGAAAGCAAACCTGGTAGAAAAGTCAGGAGCTAGGAAGTCAGGGTCAGTCAGGGAGCAATCGAATAATTCAAGAATGATGAAAGCGTGAAGAAATCAAACAGTCAGTTAAATCCCAACAGTGATGTTGGAGTCAGTGTTGGGGCTTTATTTTGGGTCAGGTGTGGTGTGTTAAAGAGGGATGTCTCCCTTCAGCAGGAACTTTGGAGTCATCCACCCTTTACTGTTGTCTCAGTGAATTCACTTTTGCTGAAGGGATACTGGATGACCAGTCTGTGTGTGTGTATATATAGCCCATGGATACTCTAATGAGCCAAAAAAAAAAAAGAATTGGAATTGTGTGGACTTCTAGTGGTCTACACAGTGGTGAAGGAAATCACACATGGGGACTGCTATATCCAGCATGCAGTGTTACCTTATTTTTAAGCATCCCATTTTATACTCTGTGTTCCCAAGCTTCAGCAAAAAGCGTATCTTTTAAATTAAGCTCTGTAGACATTTTATTTTTTTCCCAGAACCTCCTCCTCAAAACAGTACTGGGCAGCTTCCTCCACACACACAAACATACCCGGTTTTCTTTTTTTCATAATTGACTCTTTGATTATCTTTACTGAAATGCTGAGCAGTGCCCACATGATCTCTCCATGTTCTTGGCTCACAGTCCTGGTTTCCAAGGGTTTTCCTTCAGATGCGTATGTTTTCACATGTACCAGGTGCACCATTGCCAGATGCCAAACAAGGTCATGCAGGCAGGCATCACATCAACATCTCCCCCTTTTCTGTTTATTAATTGTGTGAAGAGATGGGTGGTGTCGAGGTCAAACCCAATATGTTGTCTGAGGCAGGAGCATCTTATTCAAAATACAAACCAACATGTAATTACAGCAATCACACCAGAACCCATAATTTCATCACCACTGAAGGGAGGATTGCTGGAAATTGAGGGAGTGAAGCAGCTGGGTTTGGTGAATGACCAGATATGTGGGCCTGGGGGGGGGGGTCCTTGGTTTTTCACCAGCTTTCATCACACTATTGGAGTTCCAGCTCAGTGCCACTGGTGGGACACATTCACCAATCTCTCTTTCTTCCTTATTCATTTCTTCATTTCCCCATTTTGTAAATAATCCCTTTATTAACCTTTCTTGTGTGCCTCTGGTTGTGTCTCATTTTAAGTCCCTTTTAAGCATACAGGCAAGGGCCTACTGTCAAGCCAACTTATTTCACATTCGGGCTGCCTTGTGACAGTCTCAAGAAAAGTAAGAGATGTGGACAAAAACAGAAGACTTAAGGCAGGAGCCCTGATCACTGTCCTCCAAGAGGCCCAGGGTGGGCCTCAAAAAAGTTATTTTTCCTGCTTCAATTGTGCAGAGAAATAAGAGGGAGTGTCCTATGGGATGTAAAAAAAAAAGTCCTGACCATGCCCTATTTGCAAGTGTCCTCACTGGAAGTCTGAGCAATCCTGAGCTCCCTTAGTCCTGCAGGACTGATAATTCCCAGACCTTGATTCAGAGAGACGTGATCATCACCACTCAAGTGCCCTAGGCAAATTTCACAATCAAAGGACACAATAATATTTTCCTGTTTGAAACCAGAGCCATCTCTTCAGTCCTTCTCTCATTCCTGGCCTCCTTTCAACTCAGTCTTGCCACTATAACAGGATTCTCTGCCACCCTTGAAAAAAAAAACAAAAACTATTTTCACAGTCCTTGGGCTGTAGTTGAAAGCAGGTGAGTTTTAATCATGTTTCATTATTTCAGAAAGCCCAAAGCCCCTCTTAGGCTGAGACTTCCTGGTTCAAATAAAGAGTAGTTTCTATAAAGATTGAGTTAGTGCTTTGCCTGCCATTGGTAAAACAAAACACAAATGAAAAGATTTGAACCTTAAAGAGCCACTTTGACCAAGCCAATATGGCAGCATCGATAATTATTAAATTAGAAAATCACAGTGTCAGACAGTACCCTATAAAGTTGCAAGCCCAGCAAGGTTTAATAGTCATTATACAAGGATTAAAACAGCAGGGCCTGGTGGTATCTTACAGTAGCCCTTTCAACATTCTTTTGTTGGGGATCCAAAAGTCTAATGGGGAATGAAAGATAGTCTAAAACTTGTGCCTTATCAATGAAGCTGTAATTATTTTACATACTGTTTTTCCAAATCCTTATACTCCATTGGCCCAAATACATGACAATACTAATCAGGGCAGCAAGGAACACTAAAACTGGCCAAGATCATTGCCCAAATAGTTTACTGGTCACTATCTGAGTTCTTTGCAGATGCACACAATTGCCAAGACTAGTCAGGTTCAGAGAACAACAATAATAGGAAGCTGTGTCCAGTGTTTTAAAGTCCCAAACACAAGTGTTCCCAAGATGGCATCTTCCTGCCAAGAAGACACAGAGCTCCTCTCCCAAAACAACAAGCCATGCTCCCAAGATAGCATCTTCCTGCCACTGAGGGCTTGGAATATGTGGCAGCCAGACTATAGGCCAGGTATCAATTCACAAAAACAACACAATACACAATAGGAGATGCTCACCAGAGCTTCTGAGATGCCCCAGCACGGCACCAGATAGGTGACAGTCAAAAGGACAGCTGCAGCACCTGAAAGTCCTGACAAATGATCACAGCCCAGTGAAGTGCCTGGCTCCAAGTCTTTGCCTTCCCTGCCAGGCTTTACCAGCTGCAAAACCGGGAACAGTATGGGTTTCTCAGTTACTTTGGATAGGTCTTGGCTAGAAACTTAAAAAATTTTCAATATCCTCACACGACCTTATTTCAGTAAGTGGACAACTTTTGGTTATATTCTCCCATGGAGAATGAGGCCTTACTTAATGTTCAGCTATCACGTCTCCAGGTCAAAGGCCCAAATGTGCCAAATCTTGGATAACTGTGAGGATATGCAACCTTGAAAAAGGAATGCATACAGCCCATTCTTAACTTCGATTTTCCAAGATGGTTAAACATCTATGGCTGCTCTTAGGGGTTGACTGGGTTTTATAGAGTGGATTTCAGGGCATGATGTGGATTTCAGCAGACCCTTTACATATAGTATTCAGGGAGGCACAGAAATCCACTTGTCAACTTGAAATGGACTCCTGAGGCCAAACATTCCTTTCAGGCACTCAAAGGGGCCCTCATGTGGTCCTCACCCTTAGTCTCCACCCCCCACCCTTCCTTCAATTTGTATGCCAAAGAAAGTGACTCAGTCTTAACTCAAAGTTGGAGTCTTACAGCTATGATCTGGATAAATAAACTAGACACTATGGAATTAGAGATAGCCAGCCTGCCTTCTGACAGTGACTTCAATAACTTTTCTGGTTCCTAAAATCACCAAATTAACCACTGGAGCTTATCTTGTTATATATACTTATTCCACATTCAATATCATCCCTACTCCAAACAAAGGAGGCACTGTAGCTCTCTAATAGCCTCTTATTAAAGTATACCACACTCTTTTCTGGGAAGGCCTGCATATTTTCATTTAGAATTGTCACTGGCCTTTACCTGGCCTCCTTTTTACATGACCTCTTGTCCTCCCAGGAACAGTATTCCCTTGAAATGTTGGTGTATTCTCATGCTGCTAGGAAAGACCTGATGGACACTCTCCTACCTCACTCTGAAGTGCTCTTGTGCAGAGCTGGCAGCTCTAATGTAGATTTGGAAGCAAAAAATGGCAGACTATGCTGTGGTTTCCTCAGTGTTGTTTCTAAAATGTGGTTCCCTTCCTGCAGGAACCATTGCCCAATTGAAAGAACTGGTGGCTCTCAACACTAAAATTGAACCCAGGGGTGATGGGTCAGCATTAAACTAATTGCAAGTATGGCTCCCTAATTCTCCACATGCATGCAGCCATTTAAAAGAAATGACACTTTTTGGCTATAGAAGGCTCACCTGTAAAATATCATCATCAGGTTGATTGATGGCTGCAGACTGATCATTTGCCCTCTAAAGTGGTGGCTATTCATTATAAGAGATGCCAAAAGAGACAGCTGAAATTTCAAAAAAAAATCGTAGTAGTGGCTGGGCACCAAGTCAGCTGATGCTCCCTGGCCTCCGAAATCCCAAAGGAGCTATGCCTTCTGGTGGCTTTCCGACAGGCCCCAGGACACGTTCCTCAATTAGCTCCAAATTATATTACCCCCCCCCCCAAAAAAAAAAGAAAAAGCAGAAGGCAGACCTATATAGGCTACATCATTTGCAGTGAGGCAATCAGCTACAAGGCAGGTAGGTAGGTAGGCCTGGGGGGAGAGGAGGCAGGCAGGCTTCCGAGCCCCAGTGAATCTTTCACTATTTCTGGTGCCGCCTCATGATCTCTGCTGCTATGCTGCTGTGCTTCTTTGCTTCTACTGGTGTCCCTGTGATGCCACTCTCGTATACCCAGTCTCTCAGCCCAAGTATGCCCACTTACACATGCCCACACCCTTCTCCAGGCGTCCACCATCAGGCACACATGTAAAAACACAGGTGTGGATCTTAAAAACCAATGGCACGAGAACAGAAAATTCTGACAATTTCCATTTACCGTAGACATTGGCATCATATTCACGGGTTAGGGGAAAACAAGCCAACAAGTAGACATCAACTTGTTCTCCTCTGAAAATCCCCAGATGCTCTTTCTTCTCCTAACCGTTCCTCTGCTCTTCACTGTACTCCACCACTCAGTCCTCTGCCACATCCCGTCCTCTGCTGCCTTCCCTATATGCTCCATCTCCTGGCTCTGGGGCTCCCACACACATGCCCAAACACACTTCAGACACTGCCATTAGGTATGCGTGTAAGCCCACAGGTGTTGACTATTGGTGCTAATGGTGGAAAGGTGAAGAAAATCACTTTCATTTACCCTACAATGTGGGTCTCCTGGGTTAGGGCAAACAGGCTTCTTTCCCAGAGAGGATTAACTGCTAGATTTTATCCATAAATACTAGGACAAGTATATTATTATCTCTTTTTCTGGGTTTGCTAACTGGGTAGAAACTTTTCTATACAAAACTAAAAAGACACATGGGCCCTCCCTTGTGGCGCAGCGGGTTAAAGAACAGCACAAAGAAGCTTAAGCCATTTCCGCATGAGTTCGATCCCCACCTGCCCTGGAGGTGACCACATGGCGAGGGAGACCTCTCCTGACCCGCCCGCTGCTCCCCTCAGCAGTGTACTTCATCGATCTGCCTGTTCTGCTCCCCACTCTGTCTCTGGTGAAGCCTCTCGCCGCCCCTGAGCCTCTGGCCTGTACCCCAGTTCTGTACAAATAAATAAATTAATTTAAAAAAAAAAACTAAAAAGACACAAAAAGTAGTCCTTTGCTTTGGATTGTACTGATCCCTCCAAAGTGACTTTGGTCCTGCCTTAGAGCCCAGATGATACAGGAGGTTTCAAAAGCACCCGGAATTAATTATCACTGTCACTGTGTTTGGAGGCCACAGTCCTGTGGAAATGTTAAAAAAAAGTCAACAACCTTCTCAAAAGACAGCTAAAAATGGTCAGCCAAAGTACAGTGGCCTGGGTACTACATATACCCCTGCTGCATCTCCAGACTTCTGGCTATTTGGGCCTTGGCATGTTTAAAATGTGTAAAAGGCTGTTCCTAACAAACCATATCCTGTTTGACAAATAGTTGCAAAAATAACCCCTGTTACTAATCTTGCTCATTTTCAACAGGTTCTCTCAATCAGGAATTTGCTGATCTAGGGTGCTTTTTTTTTTTTTTTTTAAAGATTTATTTGTGCATACAGAACTGGGGTACAGTCCAGAGGCTCAGGAGCGGTGAGAGGCTTCACAAGAGACAGAGTGGGGATCAGAACAGGCAGATCAACGAAGTACACTGCTGAGGAGAGTAGTGGGCGGGTCGGGAGAGGTCTGCCATGCCATGTGGTCACCTCTGGGGCAGGCGGGAATCGAACTCATGCGGAAGTGGCTTTAGCTTCATTAGTGCAGTGCTTTAACCCGCTGCGCCACCAGGGAGGGCCCATCAAGGGTGCTTTTACACTAGGAAGACAGGACCTGGTCAAGTGCCTGTCCCACGGCTCTCCATCCTTAGAGCCTAAATAAGGGGGATCATGTGTTATTCTTTCCACTCCCAAGGCCATGAAGATACACAAAACTGACTCCTGTATCCACCACACCTTGTTAAAGAAGATATGAACCTCAGGCCCTACCTCAAAAACTAGTAAAATATGGGCAAAAGAAAAAATTCAACGAAGGGACCAGATATCCTCAAGTACAACTGTGCACCCCTAAAAGAGCTGTGCTTTCTCTTTAGACACACAGATAAGTAGTTATTAATGTGTGATCCCAATTACATAGATAGCCTTTTCAGTCATTGTCTGGTTAGTCACCATTTTTTACATACTCACCCTATTACTTCATCTCCTTTATATCAAACACTTCTGGGTTGTCTTCTGTTAAGGTGTTGTGTCAGTTTGGCAAGATGATCAGGCATGCTGTTTAGACCAACAACCACTGTGTTCTTTCTCCATAACCCTTGACTCTGGCAATTACCTTTTTGGCCAGTCAGTGAAATTATTGGGTGTGTGCTGCCAGAAACAGAGATGGGAAAATTTAGCCCTCAAAGTTCTCCTGTTAAGTATTAAAGATCTCTCCTTTTCCTGAGCTTACTATAATGAAATGGTTGTTCATTCAGCGCAAACATAAGTTTTCCTGATTCGTGATTCTCAGTTTTGAGCCCAGTTAATCCTGACCTTTGGGAGGTCCACTAGTATGATTGCTTTTCTCATGGGTTTTGCTCCACAAATGTGCAAAAGGACAGCTGTTTCAAAAGGCTAAATCTCAGCCCTAATGCATAACAACTGCAAAACTTACACTACAGCTACTATGATCATATAATTTCTCCTGTCATGGAAACCTGCCCAAAAAAAAGTCAAATAAAAATATTGTAAAAAAAAAAATGTTCCATGTGTCTTTAATCTTGCCTGGTCACCCCCAGCTGACACCTAAACTAATACTAAATTCTTTCTATATATTAAGGGGAAGGATGCCCTAAAATCAAATCTGCAGAGTTTTGTGGACTCTACCCCCTACTCTAGCTTTCTGGACTCTACCCCTTACTCCAGTGATTGGAAACTACAACTCCCAGCAGTACCAGGGAGAGAACTGCAAGGACCCAAGGGCGGAAGGAGCTAAGCAGGCATTCTGGAACATTGGGGGGATAAATAAGGGGTCATTTTGTCCAACCTTCTCTCTCACTGGGGAAATGGCTCTTGGGACTACTGACTCAGGGCTTTCGATTAATTTGTTACCAGAGCTCCAGGTCAGCTGAGCTGGTAAGATAATCCAGTTACTTTGTATCTCTCTCTTTTTCCCTGGGTTGTTTCCTTTCCTTTCCCCTTTTGTAAATAAACCTGTTATTGACACTTTTGTGTGTGATTGCAGTACAACTGAATTTTAAGCATGGGTGAGGCCCCACAGACAGGCAGCCCAGCTCACATTGGGGTGCCCTGTAACATATATACTTAACACACACACACCCTTTTTTCCCTTAGACATAGTGTTAAACACAGACCTATTTTTTTTTAAAGAATTCTTTTCTTTCTTTTTTTTTGATAATAGTTTAGTCTACATCTCAGTGGGCTTCCCATCACCAACCACCCATGTGCCATCACCATAGTACAGTGCACTTCCCCCCACCCACATTTTTGATCCCATTCCCTACTCCACCCCCGTAAAATGTCTCACCAGGACTTGCCTATCTGTTTAGATGATTATTTCTCTGGAGGATATGTCAACCACTTGACAGATTTCAACTTCCCCATCTGTAACCAATGGTTTAGAGCAGAGGGATTTTTCCACCAAGACACATCTTCTGGGGACAGGCCTCTCCTGCCTTTATGACCAAAATCCGTACACCCACCTCCCACATATATGAGCTAAAACCTGTACAGCTGTGTTGACCATATAAAGTCCGATGGGTTTAAACCCACTAACTTTAAGGTTTCAGGCTCCATCCTGCAAATCTTGGTTCCATCCTGCAAACTGCCCTAAGCCATGACAAATATACACATAAAAACTATGATTGGGTGTACAGTGCCAGGAAGGCACAGAACAGGTTTTATTTATTGATTCAGGAAGATGGGTAAAGGAGTCCTGGAGCCCTCAGAGGATTTTAATGGTATTTCTGACCAACTGTAGTGAGGCAGCCAGGTACATGGTAAGCCTGGGGGCCGGGAAGCTGACAGGCCTCCCGACCCTCTATGAATCTTTACTTTTTCTGGGCTTTATTTATTCATCGCTACAATGTAAGCTCCAGTCCTCTTGGATTTTATTTCAAATCTTGCTGTAATATAAAAAGGAATTGTAAGAGACATGACGTTGCTGCTTTTACAAAAGGACACTCTATTTATTTCCACAGAAATTCTCATGTCTCTATAAGCACAGCTATCAGTGTGCACTACCTTAAGTTGTTATTTTTTTCCAGTTTGAACTAATGTGTTTTATTTGTGAATAGACCTTTACACTTTTGTATGCTAAATATGGGCACCAAAGAACCTGTAAATGTTATCGTTTTCAATTGAATATGCACAAATAAAAGTTTGAGAAAGAAAAAAAAAGTTACACTGCCATTTCCATTTTAATCGCTAATTTAACATTAAGAATGTTTTGCAAAAAAGTGTGTAACTGACTTCAAATTCCAAATTAAAAAACATGCTAGGCTGAAATTAAAATATGGTAGATTAAAATATGTAAATATCTTCTGAATTGAATCAAAATTGTTGACATTTCATTGAATCTTTGAACTGACATAAGAAGGGTCCCAGAACATTACTCAAAGACAAAACTTTTCTATTTCCACAGTATAATAAATGAGAGATTTAAAAAAAAAGGAAAATTTGATGTCTCTAGACCTGAATATCATCAGCTGCTATCATATTTTTTTTAAAGATTTATTTTATTTATTTATGCACACAATATCTAGGTTGTTAGCCAGAAGTGCAGAGGGGTGGTAGTGAGAGGATTCACCGGAGACAGAGTGGGGAACAGAACAGGTGGATTGACTGAAATACACTGTTGAGAGGATTGAGGGGAGCAGTGATTGAGACAGGAGAGGTCTGCTGCACCACATGGGTCAGCTGCCTGGCTGGGGAATGAATTTGTGCTGCAGTGGCTGCGGGGATCTTGATAATGCTGAGACTTAATCCCTAGCATCTCTATGGAAGCCACCGTGTTTTTTTTTTGTCTTTTTATTTTTACCAGCCTGGACATTTTTGAGCCTTTTTTTTTTTTCCCTCCCTTACATCTTATCTAGATGAGTTACAGACTCAGAAGGAAAGAGTCCTAGACCTTGAGACCAGATCTATTCCAACTGGAGCTGCAGGCACACAACCTCCATGAGCTGTTCAACTCAGAGGCAGTCAGGAGCCTGCAACACCACCAAGTTGTAACTGACTGGTGCTCACAGCTGGCACCAATAGATGGATTCTAGCCAAGTCTACTTTCCTTGGCATTTTAGCCATAAAGTTTAATTTCTTTGCTCTTAAACCCAGTCCTAAAAAACTGTATCAATCCCTAGCCCTGGCATCTTGGAGAATTACTTACGCTCAGATATGTCTCTCCAGCATAATCTCTCCTTGTTCCTTCACGAGTCAATAAACACTGATTATTTTTCTGTACATACAGGCATCTGTGGAGTCTCTTTTCATTCTTGACCAGTGTCTCAATATCCCTTTCACTGATTGGGAGCAGGATCCCTTTATCTATTTCTGACTCCTGGTGAGTGCAACAGCAAATAGGGGTTGAACAGCTCTTATTTCACCCACCTGTACTGTGAGGAAGTTCAGGATGTGGGGCCCTAGACCTACTCCCTTGCCTGGTGACAGGACTACTAAATTTCACTTTTCTGAATATTTCTATTATTTTTTCTCCATAGTTTGATGTATCTCAAATAACTTAAAATGTTACTCACTTCAAAGCCCTTCTAATCCCTTTTATTTTTTGCTATTCAGGTAGAACAAAAACCAGTGTGCATTATCTTAACAATTTATGTATTTTTCCTATAAAATTTTTGCATAATAGACATTTAGCATAACAATTTTTCCATTGAAACAATATGGATTAATATAGAGTTTCTCTAAGCACTTCATTAAAAGATGCTAGTCCTAAACACTAAGAACCATTATCTAATTTGGCTCTTTACTAGATGTTGAGTTGGTAAAACCTAAGTTTTCCCTAAGACTAAAATGCAAAAGTGTCTGAATTCTGGGCCTCAGAATGAGCAGGCTGTTGCTACAAATTCTGTGACTAAGGACAAGTTTCAGGGTGAATGGTAATTTCAGCTCCTGAATTTGCTACTCAGCCTGAGAGGTTGCACGTTGGTGTGAAGGCACACAGTTGACTGCTGTGCCCACCCAGCATTCCCTACTAAAGACTGAAATGCATAGCTTTCTCCTGAAGACTGGGCTGTACTTTCCACTCCTTAAGTTACTGAATGGGAAGAAGTATCACTGAGTGTTCTTAAGTTATTCTTCCACAGCTTCTTAAACAGAAAGTGGGAATAAGGTTAATGGAAAATTAAGTTTCTTTAAAAAGCATCAACAGGGCCCTCCCTGGTGGCGCAATGGGTTAGGGCACAACAGATTAGATTGCAACACTGCAGGCTGGCTGCAGCCGCTTCTACGAGTTCGATCCCCACCTAGAGGTGATATACATGGTAAAGCAGAACTCTCCTGACACTCCCACTGCTCCTCTCAGCAGTGTAGTTCCTTGATCTGCCTGTTCTGCTCCTCACTCTGTCTCTGGTGAAACCTCTCACCACCCCTGAACCCTTGGCTTGTATCCCAGTTCTGTATGAATAAATTAAAAAAAAAAAGGAGCTAACCTGGTTTGGTTGGTTTGGTGGGGTGGGCATAGATACAGAGTTAGACAAACTGGAATTTTAGATTCTTGTTCTGTCACTTACATCCTATAGGAATTTAAACAGATTATCTAAAACTTTTGAAATAGCCATCTCATCTGTAAAATATGCTTTATAATGGCAGACAATATTCTGTCTGCTCAATGATGCTCACATTGTCTGGCATTGTGGCACCTCATACCAAATCTAATAGTGTATTTAAGGAAAAATCTCAAAAAAAAAAAAAAAAAGATAGCCTCTAACATTCAAATCTCACCTATCACTCAAGAGAAAGCCACTACATAATTTTATCTAAGCACAGATAAATAAAGTCACTGTGTACTCACAGTAGACCAAAACCTCCCTCTTTTGGCCAAAATGAGTGACTACAACTCCCTTACGAATTGCAGCATTACCATCCTGCTTCTATTCCTATACATATTTATTGACATATCCAAAAGTAGAATTGCTCCTGTTTTCTTATCTATCTCTCAAGTCACCCAACCAAAGCTCAAATACCACTCTAACACTCTTTCTCTGAAATACTTCATGATTTCTCAGGCGGGTTTACACTCACTTCTATGAATAATAAACATAATGTGTTAAATTAAAGCTGTATTCCTAATGGCATTTTGCTTAAGGGTAACAACAATGTGAATAGAAAAATGGAACTATAAGCAGTGTTTCTTCAAAGTTGTTGTGGGTATAAAATGAAAATTAATTTACCAACTTATATTGGAGGTCTGCTTTGTGCCAGGTACAGTGCTAGGTTCACAGAATACTGAGAACAGCAAAGGCCAGGCTGTCCCCCAGCAATCTGAACCTGCGGAACATATAGAGTACAAAATATATGACCCATTTAATGTTGTTAGACATAACTCCTGTAAGTGTACTAGGATCATATATAGAAGAGAGGTAGCTATTTTTAGACTCCAACCCTCCAGGTTTGTAAGATAATAAATTTCAGTTGTTTAAACATAAAATTTGTGATAACTGTTACAGCAGCAGTAGGAAACTAATACAGATTGCATGGGTTTAATCTTTAAATTAGTGTCTGTGAGGAAAATGAATTAAAATCAGGCTTTTTTTTCCCCCCTCCATAAAACAGAGAGCTCATATCTTGAAATGCTATGTTTTCCACCAGTCAGACATCTAATAAGTGACAAACAATGTGTGAGTTCTGTGGCTATGGGCACTTAACAGCTTAAATGGGACTAAGAAGTGGAGTTGCTGTTTTACCTCTCTCAGTGTTGTAGTCTCTCTTGCTCTGCCTGCTTGTGTATATGGCACTGTACCGCAGCATGAAAGGGCTGACAAAGTCACCAAAGGTTCCAAATGCTCTTTTCATCTGTGAGAACTGATAATGAACTGCCTGGGATGGGTACACAGCAATGTCCAAGGTATAAACAAGGGTAGAATATTTCCTGCCAGAACCTGCCTGTTAGTCTGCTTATAAATGTGAAATGTGGCCCCCCCCTGGTGGTGCAGCAGGTCAAAGCACAGCACTGAGAATCTAAAGCAGCTTCCGCATGAGTTCGATTCCCGCCTGCCCCAGAGGTGACCACAAGGCGGGGCAGACCTCTCCTGACCCTCCCGCTGCTCCCCTCAGCAATGTACTTCGTCGATCTACCTATTCTGTTCCCCACTCTGTCTCTGGTGAAGCCTCTCGCCGCCTCTGAGCCTCTGGTCTGTACCCCAGTTCTGTATGCACAAATAAATAAATCTTAAAAAAAAAAATGTGAAATGTTATGTCAGAGTTGAACCTGAAAGATTTTCTTGCTATATAAAGAAATTGGAAAAAGTACTCAGAGACTACTGAAGGATAAAATACAGGAGGCTGTATTTTATACTTTTCACTTTGATAGGATAGATTGAGGTCTGGACATAAGAAGAAATGAGAAACTAGCTTAGTACAGCAAGCAAGAAACCATGGGTGGCATTCTTTGATTATATATAAAAAACTGACTTTGCTTGTTTGCTTAAATTAGTGGTGAAAATACTTGAAAACATTGTTGTGTTCTTTAAACATTTGAAATTCTGTCATTAGGAAGGCAATTAGACATGGTCTGTGCTACTCTTAAGATTGAGATATAACATCATAAGGAAATATAAGTGCACTATCAGGAAGTGATATTGAGTCATAGGGTAAGCAGAGAGCTTCTGGGGTTAGAACAGAGGAGAAAAAGCCTTGGAGGAATAAGGAAGGCTCCAGAGTTAAGGACAACAAATTTCATAGGGGACTAATCAAACACCGTAAGATTAGGGGCAACAGGACATTCTTGAACATGAGTAATAAAGAAAAAGTTATCTAAGATAAGGACTGGACACAGAGACTTAATTCTTGGCACAGAAACATGGTAGAGTGAATGAGAGCACTGAAAACTAACCAATCACAAAGAAACTGTTGGGGCTTTAGAAAAAGTAAGGAAAGGTGTATGTTCCCTGAGGCACGTCTCCACTTTGGCTTCCTCATACCAACCTGGTATTGTTCTGATACTGGTAGCTGTGCCACTGAGTTATATAATATTGTTTGCAATTATGCCAATGAAAAGTATTTGTCTAATATTCACCATAGATGTGGTGATAAAAGCTAAAAGTAAGGAATGTAACAGTTGTGGCTGAGGCTAAGGACTGTTGCAGGTGGTGCCCCTCCCTGAGGGGGTTGCTGTGAAGACAAAACAGCCTCAGGGATAATGTTAAAAAGTATCAATTTTGGTGGGAAGTCCATGGGGATTACAAAGGAGATGAAAAAAATGTATAAAATGAAGAATGATGTAAAGTATATGTATAAATACATATATGAAAAATATATCAAAAATAAAAGTAAAGAGTATCGATTTTGAGGAGGGGCTACTTTGGAGTGACTGGAGCAGAAAGAAGTGGAAAAAGAGAAGAAGGTTGTTGTTTGCCCAGGCTCCAGGATTCAAGGTTTGAGTTCCAAGTTTGGAGTTGCTTCAGCATTTTGGATGCCAGTGTGGATTTGAACCCCAGAACCAGGCTGATTTTGGAGAAGGCTGCTGCGGAACTCTGAAGGTGGAGGCCAGAGAAGAGGATTTGCAAGTAGCCCAGCAGCTAAAAAAGTTTATGATTTTGTTGAGAATACAGCCTGGCTTAGCTGTGTGAGTGAGGCCTTTTTTGGCCATTTTGGTGGCTGTGGCTGCTGTCCTGAGTTTCCCTTGTCTGGTGTTGTGCTGGAGCATGTGCAGCTCTGGGAGCATCTCCTGTCATGTTTTCTGTTGTCTTCATGAGTTGGAATCTGGCTTGGAGTTTGGCTGCTGTGTGTCCCAGGTTGGCAGAGGCAGGCAGACACCATCTTAGACACACAAACGATTGTTTGGGAGAGGAGCTGCACATCCTTAGTGGTGGGAAGACACCATCATAATGGTCTTTAGTCTTTGTGCAGAACAGTACTGGACACAACTTTGGGTAAAGTGAATGACCATTATTTCCTCAGAAACTTTTGTTTATCCCATTTGTTAAATAAATCCCTTTGTTGTTGTTTCCTTTTTAGCAAGAAAGAATGTCCTGAGCCAGCTCTACACATATAGGTTTTGTGGACTCCACCCCAAATACCAAACTACAATTCCCAGCATCACCAAAGAGAGGATTGCTGGGAACTGAAAGTGGATTTAAGGAGCCATTGTTTGGCTATAGAAGTGGACATGTGGGCTTTGGGGGTCTCTTGACCTTGTGGCTCGTGGCTTTCAGAATTCTATTGGAGTTCCAGCTCAACAGAACTAGTAGGACACATTAACTAACTTATCTCTCTTTTTTTCCCTGGGTTATTAATTTCTCTTGTAAATAAGCCCATTATCAACTTTTTGTGTGTGTCTGCAGTTGAATCTTCTAAGTTCCTTTAAGACAGTTAAGGACCCACAGTTCACAATGGGTTGTCCTGTAACAATTTGACACCTACTGTGACTGATGAAGTTACACTTGTGGTGACAAGCCCAAAATAACATTCCTTGTGTTGGTAACTATAAATATATTAGGTCTGCAAGAATTGTCTCATGATGTGGTCTTGAGAAATTCACTTTTTCCTTGCATACAGCTCTCGTTTTTGGGTGTGTTTTTAGCCCAAACGTGTCCTCAAATATGAGTTTAAGCAGCTTTATCTCTAGCTTAAGTTCTTTCAGTTTTCTTCCAGTCTTAATTTTAAATACTCTTTTCCCTTTAATTATTACCACCAGTTTTATAAAAATAAATAATTAATAAAACCTGCTATATGGCCAATGATTTTGCTTCTGTACATGGGTACAGAACAACCACATGGGTGGTTTACAAGCCATCTCTTCTTTACAATCTGTGCTGCTGGTTGTCTTTTTGGTAATGTGTGTCAGTGTCATTTGCTATATTCTTGGTTCCATAAGAGGTGGGTGTTCTCCTACTGAGAACATGCAACAGCACATTTGGACTCTTACTGAGACCATGTAACAGCACATTCAGGCTCTTAATTTAGCTATTAAAAGTATGAGAAATGAGAGTTGTATTGCTTTTGACTCAGCTTTTCAAAATATGCAGGACCAGATACTGGTTACAATAACCAAAACTCTTACTGCTCTTGATTCAGCTTTTTATAGTATACAAGACCAGGTACAGACTATAAGAGACAGAAATTGTGCTGTTTTTGATTCCACTTTTAAAAGTATGCAAACCCAAATGCAAGATGCTCTCTATAAATTGGATATGGCTGAGGCTGGACTAATGGCACAAAGAAAGGATAAACCTTCCCCTGTGAGCTGTAGGAGGGCACAGTTAGAAGAGGAGGATTATTATTGCTAAACATCTTAAACCCATCAGGATAAAATCCCTCTTTGTGTGACAGTGCTCCTCCTTTGGAAACTTCTAAGGCTTCACAGCCCCCACTGCCCTCTGGAGAAGAAACTAACAAGACTTCTCCATCAACAGGATATAGAACCCCCAGAACCAGAGGTGGCTGGCCCAGTGGTAGATCCCAACTGGGACCCCAGTGAAGGGGGAATGGAAATGTTAAAGCTCTATAAAAAGTGCTTATTGGTTGGACTGCAGCAGGGAATTCCCAAACAAAAGAATTTCAATAAAATTCTGCAGCTTAAACAGAGAGCTATTGAAGATCCATCAGAGTTCCTTGAATGGATTATCCAGACGCACGACACTCATAGGAATATAAATCCAGATACCCAAGAAAATGTTCCTCTGATCACTATAGGGTTCATTACTTAGTTCCCCAGATATCAGGAGAAAGTTAGCAAAGGTGGATGGCATCGCAGAGTGGAATCCATCCCAGTTAGTAGACTTGGCATTTAGAACTTATAAGAGCAAAAGGTGACCTAAAGCTGTGACTGTTTTTGTACAGAGGGGAAACAGGAAAGAGTTTCAGGGTAACAGTAACAATGGCAGGTAGGCCCAGGAGGTGTGAAGCCCTGGGGAGAAATCATCGTGCTTACTGCAGGGAAGAGGGACATTTGGTAGTATAATTGTCCCAGATTACAAGTAAATAGGAGATGAAATGATGACAGGAGGCAAGAAAGAAGGCTGACGACACCACAACATGATGAGTCATGCAGGGGTTACAGGAGGGAATATAGATGACATGCAATGTATCCAGAATGGAGGAGAGAGGAAAGGAAACAAATGATAGCACAGAAAAGAGGCTCAGATGAAGATAGGGGGAATTTGGGCAGAGTAGAAGAAATCAAGAGCTGACTACAAAGGAAAGGAGACAAATGATAGTACACAGGGAAGATTCAGATGAAGAATAGGGGGGCAAAGGGACCTAAAAAAAGCCCATTAAAATAATCCCCCTGTATCCCCAGGTAACACTCAATGAGAAGGACCATCTGATTGATTTCATGGTGGACACTGGAGTGACATACTCTGTTTTGAACTCTAAATTGACTATAGTGAGCAAACAGACTGTACCAGCCATCGGGGTTACAGGAAGGCCACAGCAGAAAGCCTTCTTGCAACCTCTGGAGTGCCAGCTGGGCACCACACAGCTCTAGCAAAGCTTCCTGTACATAGAAGAGTGTCCGATTCCTTTACTTGGTCATGACCTTTTGAACAAGCTGAATGCACAAATTACATTCTCACCTCAAGATCAGAGAATTAACCTACAGGTGTCTCCAGAACATCTCTGTAGTTCCAGATGTTACTTACAATGTTCCACCAAAAGATGAAGTTTTACCCCTAGAAATCACTGAAAGAGTAACTAAATGGGTATGGGTTGATGGAACCCCACAATGTGGGAAAAATGCAGAGCATGTACAAATAGAGGTGATAGAGCAAAACCCTCAAGAGGAAGCAATATCCCTTTAAAGCAGAGGCTTTGAGAGGTTCCTTCAATCTGGACTCATTCAGTTCTGCTGCTCACCATATAGCACTCCAATTTTGCCAGTAAAGAAACCCCATACAAGCAAGTACCATTTTGTTTAAGATTTAAGGGCTGTTACTGAATTTGTCCAAGATATACATCCAACTGTGCTTAATCCCTACACCTTATTAACTGCCATACCTGGTGACTTTGGGTGGCTTTCATTACTAGACATTTTTTCTGTAACCCTATAGATGACCAGGATCAACTCCTTTTTGCCTTTGAATGGCAAAACCCTAAGTCGGGGTTAAAGCACGGTCCAGTATTGCTGGACAGTGCTTCCACAGGAGTTTAAGAACTCCCCAACTATTTTGGGGGACATTCTAGCCAGGTACCCCTGGCAAAGTTCAATTAAACCAATTTATTACAACATGTGGATGATTTATTAAGTCTAGACTATGAAATTATATAATCTGAAAAACACCATAGTGGTACTGAGCAACCTGGCAGAATGTGGTTACAAAGTTTCACCTCAAAAGACATAAATGTATAAACCAATGGTGGCATGTTTGAGGTTTGAGATTAAGAAAGGCAAATGGGCCTCCCTGGTGGCACAGCGGGTTAAAGCACTGCACTAAGAAGCTAAAGCCACTTGCCGCTGGAGTTTATCCCTGCCTGCCCTGGAGATGATCCACATGGCTGGCAGACCTCTCCTTACCCACCCACTGCTCCCCTCAGCAGTGTACTTATCGATCTGCATGTTCTGCTCCCCACTCTGTCTCTGGTGAAGCCTCTCACTGCCCCTGCACCTCTGGCCTGTAACCCAGTTCTGTATGAACAAATAAATAAATCTTTAAAACAACAACAACAAAAAAGAAAGGCAAATAAAGTCTGATGACAGAAAGGCAACAGGTAATTTGAGACCTTAAAGTCCCTAGCAACCAAAGGAAGTTGTACAGATTTTTGGGTACTGCTTGTTTGCAGGATATGGATTCCTAATTTTGGATTAATATCAAAACCTTTATTGGATGCTCCCAAAGGCTTAGATGCTGAACTTTTGTCTTGGACTCCAGAATGCCAAAGAGATTTTAATGAAATAAAGAATAAATTGATCTCATCTCCAGCATTAGGGATTCCAGATATCAAAAGGCCATTCAGACTTTATGTGCATGAGAGACAGGCAGTAGGGCTGGGAGTGCTAATCCAATTGTTGGGCGCAGAAATGCAGCCTGTTGCATATCGGTACAAACAACTGGACAACATCACTAAGGTGTGGCCTCCATGCTTGCAAGCTGTAGCTGTCACTTGTGACATCCTCTGTGAGGTGGAGAAAGTTGCATTGTGTCAACCCATCATTGTGTAGGTGCTGCATTAGATTTTAACATTGTTAGAGCAAAAGGGTGGACTTTGGTTGACTGCTGCATGAATGGGAAAATACCTAGCAGCTTTGTTAGACACTCCTAACGTGAAAGGGCACATTCCTAATACCTTAAATCCTTCTACACTGCTTCCAAGCCATGTAGATGGATCTGAGGATGAAAATTTAATCCATAACTGTTTTGAAATCATTAACACAGTGAATACCAGCTGACCAGCTTCTGCCAGATCCAGAGTGGGAACTATATACAGATGGCTGTGGCTTCATGGAACAAAGCTGTCCATGTGCAGGATGTGCCGTGGTGACACTCCTGGACACCAAATAAGCCAAAACTCTTCCGGCAGGTACATTAGCACAGAAAACTGTACTAACAGCCTTGGAGTTCTCTACCAGTCAAAGAGTCAATATATTTACTGATTCAAAGTACTCTTTCATGATTCTCCTCATGCACGGGGCCATTTGGAAGGAGCGAGGACTTCTTATTGCCAGCAACAAAGATGTTAAGAACCCACTAGAAGTCCTGGACTTGGATGGGGATTTACTGAGTTTGCCCCCAGCTTGACTTGGAGAGTAAACTCTCATGGGATAATACTCCTCCCAGAGGCTCTAGTATATTTGGTGCTAAAACACCTGCATGAAGGAGAGATGTTTTATTAGAGATGTTTATTTGAAGGGCCCACACTTAGATAAAATAGCACAACAGAGAGCCTGAGGTTGCCAAATATATGCCAGGAATCACCCAAATAATGACTATCACTTTATTGGAGTTCAATAAAGCCATTGGAGCTCAAAAGTGCCCTTTTGAGGACTGGCAAATGAATTTTTACACAAATGCCTAGAATCATTGGTGATTTCAAATACCTACAGGTTTTTGTAGATACCTTCTCAGGGTGGGTAGAAGCTAAGACAGAAAAAGCTTCAGAGTTTGCAAAGCAGCTTCTAAAGGAGATAATCCTTTGCTTTGGATTGCTTCAACTCCACCCAGAGTGATAATGGGCCTTCATTTGTCTCAGAAATTACTCATGAAGTAAGCAATGCCTTACAGATCAACTGGGAATTGTATGCTGCCTGGAGACCACCATCTCCTGGACAATCTGAAAAAAACGAATCATACCTTAAAGAAGACCTTGGCAAAACTGCAAGAAACACAACTGTGTTGGGACCAGGTATTCCTTGCCCTCCTTTGGATAAGAGTGGCGCTTAGAAGTGAGCTACATTAAGCCCCTCTGAAATTGTGTTTGGAAGCTCCTTCCAGGACTCAGTTCTGAAAGCCACTCCAGAAATAGAACAAGATTGCAGGATCACACAATATGTGAAACACATCCAGGAGGTTCTGGCAGCAATCCACAACTTTGCAACCTCCAGGACCTCTATGCCTCTTGATCAACCCTTACATCCTTTCAGACCTGGAGATCAGGTCAAGAGTTGGCAGAGTGGAGATGTTTTACTGAGCATGCATACTTCTTTAAAATTTGTGGCATAAAACCCTGGGTACATTACTCCAGAGTAAAGAAAGCCCCAGAAGGAACTGAGAGCCAAAACCCCAT
The DNA here is from genome assembly GCF_000260355.1 of Condylura cristata. Lineage (NCBI taxonomy): Eukaryota > Metazoa > Chordata > Mammalia > Eulipotyphla > Talpidae > Condylura > Condylura cristata. The sequence continues at coordinate 2,371,979 of NW_004567104.1, forward strand.
TGGTGTTGTAAACCCAAGACTTGTGATACTTATTTAAGAAAAAAGAATAACTTAAATGTTACTACCTTTTCTTCTTTTCCAGCTATTGTTGCAAGATACCCAGGATTCACTTTCTGAAAAAACCCTTAGATTATAAACATGCTCTAACCAATCATTTTCCTTTCAAAATAAAATCTAGAACATAAAAATGTCATCTACAATCATGCAATTATGCTGGAGTATTTTAAAAAATAATTTAATTTTTATTACACAGAAAGACCTTCAATCTTGATTTTGGTATTTCCTTAGGGTTTTTGTTTGTTTGTTCTTGTTTTTATCATTTTGGCCTATGAGTAAAAGTGCAGCTACATAAGATATTCCACATGGTCTATTTAAGAAAACTTTTCATGTTTATATGTTGTATGTCTGTATGTCTTTTCCTTGTGTTTAATTTTCTTGGCCTCTTGGCTCACAGCTTGTCTTTTGACTTTTCGCCCACTTTCAGCTTGCTATTGGGATTCGAGGTCAGCTGAACTGGTAGGACTCATTAACCAACTGATGTCTTTCTTGATTTCTTTGAGTTATTCATTTCTATTGATCTTGTAAGTAAACCCATTATTAACATATTTGTGTGTGCCTGTAGTTAAATCTTATAAGTTCCTTTAAGGGCACTGGTGAGGATCCACAGTCAGGCAACTCACTGTGAACTGTAACATCCTAAGCCTGAGCAGCCTTGCAGTTGTGCGTGTGGGTGAAGAACCCAGACAGAATTTGGTAAAGACAGTGGGGACTTGGTAAGTTTAGGGTCCCCTGCCACCCCGTTTCAGTTCCACCAGTTTGGGAGTCCCACTTTATTTTTGTTCCTTTTCTCCTTAATAAATTTTGTCTTCCTTTAAAAATATTTGTTCTTTTCATATGCTTGCCTGAGTGTCAGTGAAGTTTCTGCTGCAGCTTTGTGAGATACCAAGCCATGGTGGTCTAGTGGCTGTGGCTCAACACTGCTCCATTCTTGGTAGGGAGACTAGACCTGAAAACCTTTAATTACATTGTTAATACAGGGCAGCGAGAGGCACTAAAACTGGCCAAGGACACTGCCCAAATAGTTTCTTGGGTCACCTTCTGAGTTCTTCACCCACATACACAATTGTATTCAGATTCAGAGAACAATAATGGGATTCATTGAACAAACCAGGGAAAACAGAGTTAGAATCCCCAAATGGCTGTTTACCTCACCCAAAGCAGTGTTTATTGTCTTAAAATCTTAAACACAAATGTGCCTCCAATGGCATCTTCCTATCACTGTGGCTGGGTACCTGTTGTCCCCCAAGTAAGACACATTTCCAAGGCAGTGTCTTCCTGCTACCAAGGCGCTGAAGCATGTGGCAGTCAGACGTAAGCCAGGATTTAACTCAAGAAGACAGCAGAAGACACAATAGGAGATGCTCACCGGTGCTGCCAAGTTAAGTCAGCTCAGCAGCAGAGTTAGGACACTAAACAGCAGCTAAAGCAACTTAACTACCTGACAAATGGTCATACTCAGCTAGGAGGCGCACCTGCTCCAAATCTTTTCCTTTCCTGCCAGGTTGTAATAGCAGCAAACCTGGGAACAGTTTCAGTAGCTCCACTACTGGCAAAATCTCCAAACTTTTCTCCACTAAGATTGTCTGCCGGAAGCCTCTCCACATTCTTCAGAGGTCTACAACAGCCTTCTGGAAGATTCACACGGGTGGGGGAAGAAATCTCTGACCCCAGAATTATTGTAGAGCTGTAAATGTTGGGGAAAAAATAAAAACAAAAACCTGAAAGATGAATGCTGGCGGCTGATTCTGCACCCGTTTTTTTCCAACCAGATATTTTGTTAGCATTTCCCCTCCAGGGGGCACCACTGGTTACAGCTAATTTTAATAATAAGCATGGTTACAAGTAACAGGTTTTCGCAAATAATTACACCTTATTATTACTTTCTTTTACTAGTAAGCAGATATTCATTCGAGTCAGGCATTAAGTCTTTGAGGTGTTTACGCTTTCTCTGTCTACTGTGACCTGCAAAATTTATAGATAATTCTTACAAAATTATTTGACAAAGAAGCAAGCTTCCAATAGGCATGTGCGAGAAGTGACTTATGTACATGGGTGGTGTTAGCTTGGAGTGAGCGCTGGCTCAAAAAGTCCGCAAAGAAGATCACTCAGTGGAAAGGCTCAGTCACTACAGCTTGCTGGGGCCGTGATTGCCCAGCTCCTTCCCAGCAACCACCCCCAGCCCTTCCCCCCACCCAGCCTTCCCCCACCAGGAGCCTTAGCGTTCCTCGGATTCCGCTTCTCCCCGCCTCCTTGACGCGGTCTCTACGTCACGGGACTTTGAGCTCGTTCTCGCGAGGCTTCCGCGGCGCAGGCGCTGGTCGTATTGCTCCCTGAGGTGTCTGGGTTTGTACCCCTTTTCGTTAAGTCCTGGGTGGTCCAGAGGCATTTTGTAGATTTTGGGATATCCGAGAATGGTGCAGCCGACCCTGGATTTCTTGGGAGGGTTGGGGCCTGGGTTTCTTGGGAGGGTGTGGCGGGCCCGGGGAGGGCGCCTGCCGCCCGAAGACCGCGTGTGCGCTCTCTCGCCAGGTGTGCGGGCTGTGAGGGAGTCGGCGGGGCGGAGACGCCCCGGAGTTGCGCGTTGTGAGTAGGGCTTCAGGCAACTTGGCCGGCTGTACTTCAACCGGGCTCCCGGCTTGACGCCTCATAAGTGAAGTGTAGGGGGGAGACCCAGATATGCAGATGGGGTGAACTCCAGAATTCGCTTCTTTCTGTTATTATAGAAGTTATTTCTTTCAACGTTCCAAATAGGGTTGGCTTTTCTTAATGCTGCGTCAGGAGGTTTGATTTTCTGTTAACCGCAGAGGCCAAAAGGGTCGATACAAGACGTTTTATCGCGATGTTTTTCTCCCCTCAGCTGCTTTTTTGTTAGGATGGATTATAGGACGGAATCCATCGAACGCACTCCAGGACACATGTGAGTGGCCTCCTGTTTCCCATCCCTTTAAATTTTTGTATAGTCAGTGGTAGGTTTGCACTTTCAGAGGTGAATTTAATGTATATAAACGTAGATTGTTTTACACTTATATAATGCAACGTTGAGTAAATTGTTCCAAAGTTCCCTTTGAAGATGACACTTCAGTATGTGACTGACTGAAGGCTTTCTGACTTTTTTTAAGCTTTATTTATGCATACAGGAACTGGGGTACAGGCTAGAGGTGGCGGTGGGGAGTTTGAGAGAATTTGCCAGAGACAGTGGGAAGCAGAACAGGCAGGTCTACCGAAATACATTGCTGAGGGGAGCAGCAGGCAAGACACAGACATGGTCTGTGCCATGTGGGACAGCAGCCTGGCTGGGGATCAGCAACCTGGCTGGGGATTAATCGCCTACTGCAACCACTTGAAGCTACTTTCGGCGGAGAATTTAATAGTGCTAAGCTTTAATCCCTTGCAACCTGGGAGGACTCTCTGATTTGTTTTTTTTAAATAGGAGGAATCTTAGAAGGTGGAAATAAAAAAAAAAATTACATTTTTTTTTCTTAAAGATTTGTTTATGCACACAGAACTGGGGTACAGGCCAGAGATGTGGGAGGTAAGAGGATTCATCAGAGACAGAGTGGGGAACAGAACAGGCAGATGGACTGAAATACACTGCTGAGGGGAGCCCTGGTGGAGACAGGAGAGGTCTGCCGCACCATGTGGCTCACCTCTGGGTTGGTCTTGAACTTTCACTGAAGCTGCTGCTGGTAGCTTGCAGTGCTATGCTTTAACCTGCTGGACCACCAGGGAGGTCCACCCCCCCACCCCCAAAAGTCCAATTTTCAATAAATGGAATTTATTTCATGTTGGAAAGTTTTTTCCTAGTAAAGATTTTTTTTAAGAGTGCTAAATACTGTACATTGTTTTATTAGCATTGTCTAATACAGATAGTCACTAGACACAAATAGCTATTTAAATGTAACTTAAAGTAATAATAAATATTTACTCCTCAATTTTATTAGCCATAATTCAAGTCCTCAATATTCTCATGTGTTTGGTTGCTACCACATTGTCCATCACATTATACAGAACATTTCTTTTGGGCAAAATCTATGATTTTTAAACTTTTCCTGCCCTTAATATACCTAGACTTATGACACTTTCATAGTTGTCCTGGATCACTAGAAAAGATACTGTAGACTTTTTTTTAGATTTATTTATTTATGCATACAGAATTGGGGTACAGGCCAGAGGTGCAGGGGCAGTGAGAGGATTCACCAGAGATCCATGAAGTACAGAGCTGAGGGGAGCAGTGGACTAGACAGAGAGGTCTGCTACGCCATGTAGATTACCTCTGGGGCTGGGGATTGAACTTGCACTGAAGAAGATGCTGCTAGCTTGCAGTGCTGTGCCTTAACCTGTTTCGCCACCAGAGAGGGCCTTTTCTGCTCTGGGTAAATGTTTACATTTTGCCAGGCAGTCGCAGTGCTGTACTGAGACAAAAAAAAAAAAAAGCCTGTGGGGAGAAAATAATAACAATAAATAATAAAACATTTATATACCAGAGGCAATTTATGGGGTGGATTGGGGAATGGGATCAAAAACAGCGGGGGGAAGGAAATACACTGGACTTTCGTGATGGCACATGGGTGGTTTGGTGATGGGAAGCCCAAGGGGATTGATTACAACTGAGATGGAAAAATGCACAAAATGATGTAAAAATAAACTATAATATTACTTAATAAAAAAAAAAGCTAAAAAAAATGCCCGTGGACCATAAAGCAGTCTAATGATTACTGTTAAAAATCTATATCAGTTTTGGCCCTTTCTGGTGGCGCAGCGGGTTAAAGCACAGCACTAAGAAGCTAAAGTCACTTCCGCATGAGTTCAATTCCCGCCTGCCCTGTAGGTGACCACATGGTGTGGCAGACTTCTCCTGACCCGCCTGCTGCTCCCCTCAGCAGTGTACTTCGATCATCTGCCTGTTCTGCTCCCCACTCCATCTCTGGTGAATCCTCTCACCCTCTGCAACTCTGGCCTGTGCCCCAGTTCTGTATGAATAAATAAATAAATCTTTTAAAAAAATAAATCTTTAAAAAAAAAAGTGAAGTGTCAATTAGATTAAAACAGGCACCCACAACTTTGTAAACTTAGTATTTAGAGATGGGATGGTTTAATTAAAAGTCAGATTGATCTTAGATATTCTTGACATAGAATTCTTTGTTTTTCATCATTGATAGAACATTGCTAATCTTTGCCCCTTAATTTTCCAGTTTTAAGAAAGATCAGTAAGTGCTTCTCAATCTTTCCCCAACTTTACTGTTTCTGTCAAGTTTACATTTGAAATTTAGTCACCTGTTTATTGGTAAAAATTTGAATGTTTATGACTTGAAAATGCCTGGAAGAATACATGCTAGTTATCTCTGGGTGGTAAAGGTGGTCTTAATAATTTGAAATTTAAATTCATTCAAGTTCTTGTATTCATTAGTATAGTTTTATTAATTCCAATGTGTTTGTTTTTAGTAGGAAAAATTGTTGAGATCTATGCAAACTTTTAAAATGTAAGTTTACATTAAAACTAAAAATATAGTAAATAATTGAATCACTAGCATCTCTGCCACTTGAGTCATTCAAGTGGCTTTCTTGGGCAGCATAGAAATTAAGCATTTCTATCATGTATTCAGACAAGCCAATCCTCTTTTCTGTTTTACTCTCCTTTTACTACTCAGTCAGAACACTTCTCACACTTCTGTTATCATATGTATGAAGGTTTAACCAAACAACTCACCAACTGGCTATCCTTCAGTGTATTACAATTAAGGATTATTGTACCTCCCTTCAAATTCCATTGCTAGGAGTTAGGTACCTAGGTTACCTACAACTTCTGTTCAGTTTGTCTGCAAATTGGAGCTTCTTATGTCTCCCACTTCAGGTCCTATTAATTTGTTAGAGTAGCTCATAGAACTCTAGGAAACACTTTGTTATACAATTTCCACTTTACTAGAGAATATGAAAAGGATACAGAGGAACAGCCAAATGAGGGATTTGTCAGCATAGGAACTTCTGTCACCTTGGATTTGGAGTTTGGCACTATCTAGGTGTAGATGTGCATACCTCTCAATACTGAGTTTATGAAAGTTTCCTCATAGGCATGATCGGTGATGAATTTTGCCTCCAGCCTTCTATCCTACCTGAAGGACAAAGGATGGTGCTGAAAATTCCAAAAATGTAATAATTTCTTGATCTTTCCTGTGGCCAGAAATCACTTAGGAGCACACCCAGAGTTGGAACAATAGAATACAAGATATTCCTAATAATGCTCCAACCACTTAGGAATTTATAAAGGTTCAAAGAGCCTTGTGTTAGGCACCAAGATTTTTCCAACTATTTCACACTTTGCATGATCCACATGAAGTTTTATTGGCATAGTGTTGACTCTAGACTCAGTGGGCATGTCTTCCACTTCAGGTTCTATTAATTTGTTTGAGTGACTCACAGAACTTTCAGGTAGTCTAAGCTTAATAAACCTGTTTCATCAGTGAAGATTGCCATAAATCATTTTTTGAAAAGAAGAAAAAATATGGCCTAATTTGAAGACTTTTGTTTGTTAGGTAATCACCTCCCAAAGAGGGGATACTGATTGTTCCAGTATGAGTCATGGTAGTTTTTAATTGTAACCAACATTTATAAAATCTAACTTTGAAAATTTTTGCTTTATTTACTCAAAGCTTGTGCTGCGAGTGTGGTGTTCCAATTAGCCCAAATCCTGCCAATATTTGTGTGGCCTGTTTGCGAAGTAAAGTAGACATCAGCCAAGGCATTCCAAAACAGGTCTCTGTTTCTTTCTGCAAACAATGCCAAAGGTATGGTACAGTACTGTTTTATTCTATTTATTGTTTAGGCTTATATGTGGAAGTGCCACCAGCATATGCTGAGATTATTAACGTACATAAAATGACATGCATATAATTGAGAATTAATTTTTATTTATCTAGTGTATCCAAAGATTTTAAAATTTGCAGTCTTGTGGTTTCCTTTTCTAGTTTATTTTGCTAATTTGGTAAAGAAACTGTAACTGTGTTTGAATCTTTTTCTGTTGAGGGATTAATGGGTTTGATGTATATAGTAAGCAATACAAGTTAATGTTTGTAAGGATGACAGTATGTTATTAAGCATGTATTGCTGTTATTACCATGAGTTGTTATTTTTTTTTTACTAGAATCTATGTATGATAAAAAGCACCTTATATTTAAATTAGCAATTTGCTTTGCACATTGTATTAATTTCATGTAACTAAATTAGTGAAATTTGATGGGGAAAAAATTTAGTAAACCAAACCTGGGATGGTCTGAAACAAGACTGGATTTAAGGCAAGATTTCTGAAATTATGTCTGAATTGCCAAGTGGGTTAACACTAGAGTGGTTCTTAACTTTTTTGGAGTGTAGGGGGTGTTGGTGAGTCCCTTGGAGAATTTGAAACCTTTCTCCCAGAAAATGACTTAAAACATGTATTAGTACAAACATATGAACCATTTGTGTGCATATTAGGGAGTTTACAGTTTGGAAACTTGGCAAGTGTGAGGCTTATTGTAATTTTTTTTTATGCTGAAAAGAATTGTAGAGTGAAAAAACTGAATAAATAATCAAGAGGCCTAATTTTGGGTTTTGAAACTGTAACAATTAATCTATAAATATTAATTTCCTAATCAGAATGTGAGGGCTTTATTAAGATAATACACGAAGCCCTTTGTAACCTGAAAAACATGCTTAAAGTTATAAGGTTACAAGTTATAAGGTTTTTGTGAAAGTTAAAGCCTGAACATTCAGACAGTAAATTCTT
>NW_004567104.1:2380207-2381441 GCF_000260355.1 Condylura cristata
TTTTACCTTTTTAGATTATTAGAGGTTTAATTGAAAGTTTCTAAAATTAATAAAATTAATTGGCTTATGTGCTTCAGGTCAACTGAGGTGGTATCATTGGTCAGTGTTACTTCTCTATATTAAGATGGAATTTTTGTTTTTCTTGAGTGATGTTGGGATTTCAGTGTATTATCTTCTCTCTTAGATATTTTCAGCCACCTGGAACTTGGATACAATGTGCATTAGAATCCAGGGAACTTCTTGCTTTGTGTTTAAAAAAAATAAAAGCCCCTTTGAGTAAGGTAAGTCAAATAGCTAAAATCAGGTTTTATAGTTTTTGTTTTTTAATTAAGCTCTCATTTAGAGAAAGTCTTGTATACATAAGTTGTTATTTAAATACAGCTATTAAATATTACTTCTACAAATCCTGCTTTTATTTTTAAAGTGACTGTACATAATTCCCTCTTATTCTATTTTATTGTGAATGGCAGCCATTCATCTTACATTTGAACAATTTTCCATTATAGCTATTCCATATGTTGATGCTGTCCTCTATTAGTGGGCACTTAGGTTGTTTCTTAGCTATTGTAAAAGATGCTGCAATAAACATGAGAGAATATGTAATCTTTGAGTTGATAAGTTTCATATTCTTCAAAGAGATACATCAGAGTGGGATTTCTGAGTTACAATATTTTCATTTTCAGTTGTTCAGGGTAAATCCCCATCACTTTCCACAATGGCTACAATGGTTTATAGTCTTATCAATAGTATGATAGAGTTTCTTTTTCTGTTGTTGCACTTTTTTAATATGTACCATTCTTTTGGATGTGAGATGATACCTTTTGTGGTTTTGACCTGCATCATCTTTAATAAAGTGACACTTTCCTATCTATCGATCCTCTTCGGTGAATTGTCTTTTAGGATGTATTGACCATTTGTTAATTAGGTTTTTTAAGTGTTAAGTTGAATAGATTTTGTATATATCTTGGATATTAACCCCATGTATGTAGTATATGTTAACTGTTGCCCCAGGATGGTTTATGAATATTTTTCCCATTCAGTAGGATGTCTTTTTAACCTACTTGATTTCTTTTACTGTGTGAAAACTTTCTAATTTGAAGTAATTCCAGTTGTATATTTTTACTTTTATTCCCTGTTCTTGTAAGGGTCCAGTCTCCAAAAATTTCTTTATCATGATGACATGAAATGTACTGTCAATTACTGCAGGTTTTAGATTTGTCTTTAATTTTTTTTT
>NW_004567104.1:2387260-2389115 GCF_000260355.1 Condylura cristata
GGGGAGCAGAACAGGCAGATCGACGAAGTACACTGCTGAGAGGAGCAGCGGGCGGGGTCAGGAGAGGTCTGCTGTGCCATGTGGTCTCCTGGGGCAGGCGGGAATCGAACTCATTGCAAGCGGCTTTAGATTCTTAGTGCTGTGCTTTAACCCGCTGCGCCACCAGGGAGGGCCTATAGTCCGTTTTTATATAATCCTGTGTGAGTTTGGCTGTAGTCGTTTCGGTGTCTTTATTCTCCCCGGTTTTTGTTCATTTTTGTCTGACTCTTTTTTTTGTTTCTTTATATTCTACATATGGTTAAAGCCATTTGGTATTTTTCTTTGTGTTGATTTGTTTCATTGAACAAACACTTTACAGTTCTATCCATATTTTCAAAAACAAATGACAAGAATGTATCTTTATCTTGTTAATAGTTTAGTAGTATTTTATTGTACATGAAAACCATATCTTAATCCACTCTTCTGCTCTTGTTGTCATAACTAAGCTATTGGGAATAGTGTTGCAATGAACATTTTGTGAATGCATCCCTTCAAATCATGTATTACTATTATTTGTCTAGATAACCTAGGAATGGAATTGCTGGATCATATGGTAGATCTGTTTTTTAGTATTTAAAGAACTTCCATATTGTTTACAAGAGAAGTTGGACAATATTTCCACCCTCAGTGTATCTTGATTCCTTTTTTTTTTTAATTATTAAAAAGTTTATTTTTACATTATTTTGCACATTTTTTTTTCCATCTTAATTGTAATCCCCGCGGGTTTCCCATCACCAAATCGCCCCTGTGCTTGATTCCTTTTTCTCCATGTTCTGTCAACACTTTTTGTTTCTGGTCTTTTTGATACAGATTTTCTCACAAGCATGAGGTGGTATCACATTGTGATTTTGATTTGCATTTCCTTGATGATCAGTAATGATGGTAATCATTCATCACACATGATGGCCATCTGTATATCTTTGGATAATGTCTATTTAGCTCTTCTTTCCATTTTTTTTGTTGGGTTGTTTTCTTTTTGTTGAATTGTATGAGTTTTTAATCTTGTACATTAGCTCTTGTCAGATGTATGATGTGCAGATATTTTTTTCTCAGTCAGGTAGGTGTCTTCATTTTACTCTGTAGAAGCTTTTTACTCTGTAGAAGCTTTTTCACTCTGTAGAAGCTTTTTAGTTTGGTAAATCCTATTTGTTTATTTTGCTTTTGTTTTCCTTGCTGTTGGAAATAATTTCCCAAAGACATCACTGAAACCAGAGTTGTGAAATATTTTGCCTGTTTTCTTTATAATTTGTGATTTCAGGGCTTAAATTTATGTCATTAATCCATTTTGAACATTGGTAAATGATATGGTATAAGAGTTGTCTAGTTTAATTTTTCTGCAGTACCATTTGTTGAAGAGCCTTTTTATTCTATACTCTTGGCCCCTTTTTATGTTAATTGTCCCATTAAATATGGGTTTATTTGTTTGATCTCAATTCTTTTTACTGTTCTTTGCGTCTTTTACTCCCAATACCATACTTGTTTCATTACTATAGTCTCGTGGTTGGGGATCATCATACCTGTTTTCCTTTTGTCAAGATTGCTATACCTTTTTGTGGTCTTCTCAGTTTCTGTGTAAATTTTACTAATGTTTGTTTTCTTTTTTGAAAAATGTTATTGTGTTAAATTTAAATACTGCCTTTAGAAGAGTCATTTTGACTTGATTGTTTTACCTGTCCATGACCATGTATATTTTTGTTTGTGGGTTTTTTTTATTGTATTATCCTGCCTTTTTTTTTTTTTAAAGATTTATTTATTTGTACATACAGAACTGGGGTACAGGCCAGAGGCTCAGGGGTGGCGAGAGGTTTCACCAGAG
>NW_004567104.1:2390405-2391728 GCF_000260355.1 Condylura cristata
AGAAACAAGTGAATATTAAGGAATGTTTTGTTTTGGAATAAAATTTAAGGAGGATTTTTTAAAAGAATGAATTTTATGCATACATACACATACTTTATTGATATCTAAATATATAGTTTTAAAATTCTTCAAAAAATATCCTAATGAACACTTTAAAGATATTTTTTAAGTATTGAATGTGATAAATTATAAATGTGTGCTTTTTTTTTTGAAATAGTGTAACCTATTCTTATGACTTTTAGATTAATGGATTTTTTGTTTGTCTCACAAGGATCTGAAAAAAATTTTTAATTTAATATTAAAGCTTCTAAGTAAAATAATTTGTTAATAAAAAGAAAGGAAAGAATTAAGGAATGTGATTGTTTTCCTTTTCAGGTGATGAATGGTGCTATCCTTCAGCAAGTATTTGTAGTAGATTACGTTATTCAGCCCCAGATGTGTGGAGATTGCCATAGAGTAGAAGCTAAGGATTTCTGGAAGGCTGTGGTTCAAGTGAGGCAAAAGGTAATAAGGAAATTCTGCATCTGCTGTTTAATCTCTATCAGCTAATAACAAAACCCCATTTCCAAGTCCTTCACGTAGCAGGGATAGTCTAGATTCTTGGAGAATTCACCTGTAGAAATAGTTCACTGTCACATTTTAATTAATCTTTAAAGATTTTTTTGTTTTAAAAATCATGTGCTACACATATTTAAAAAACAAGTAACAACAAGCGTTGGAGAGGATGTGATAAAAAAGGAACTCTTCTATGGAGATATCTCAGTCTACCATATTACCCAGCATTCCAGTCGTATAAACATTAATTCAAAAGAATACCTGCACTCCTACATTTATGGTGGTACTATTCATAATAAGTAAGACTTGGAACCAATCCAAATGCCCAAATACAGATGATGGGATCAAGAAGATGTGGTATTGGTACACAGTGGAGTACTATTAAGTAATCAAAAAGATAAACAACTGTCATTTGCAGCAGCATGGATAGAGCTAGAAGGGACAATGTCCAGTAAAATAAGACAAGGGGATAAGAAAAATACCTGTGCTTTCACTTATAGGAGGAATATAGGGGAACCAAACAAGGAATCAGGAAAATACAACAAAACAAAACAAAAATAAACAACTATAAATTATAGACATCCTCCTGAGAAAGGGGAGGATAAGAGATCAAAATGAGGGTGGAAAGAGCACAAGGAACTACAGTGGTGGTGCACAGGTGAATTTGGTGGTGGAAATTCTATAGGGACTACACCTCAGAAAAGAAAGCAAATATTAAAAAGAACAGTGATGTAAAATATAAATTATTTAATAAAAACAAAGTGTGAT
>NW_004567104.1:2395968-2397335 GCF_000260355.1 Condylura cristata
TTTGGTGATGCCTAGTAACTGGCCTTTTTGTGGTAAATTTTTCCTCTGTGGACTTGCTTGGGTTTTTGTTTGTCTTTTCCCTGTCATTATCTTCTAATACTTTCTATATGTTGGTATTGGCCTGCATTCTTTCTGGGATGGTCGAGGGACTTCCAGATACTTCAGTTGTGGAGGATGTTCAAAGCTGTGTTTTGTTTCAATATCTCCTGTTTTTCTGGCCCCCCACTATGGAATTGTGTTGGTAGTATCAGCCAAGTAACAGGGGTCTCTTGTGGTCTTCAGCTTCTTTGGGTAACACCTAGTATCTGGAAGGTGTCTGCAAGAAGTGCCTGGATGGGCTGATTTTTTTTCTGTTGAATTTATTACTTCTTCTAGGTATGTCTTGACAAAATATAGAGTTAAGAGTGACTAAGGAGTAAGATGGGAGGTTAGGGGAAGGAGAGGATAATATGAAATGTAATAGGGAGGAAGCTGATAGGCAGTAAAGGTTAAATGGGGGAAGAAGGGAAGGGGTGGTGTCAGATGTAGAACAGGCAGAAGAAATAATAATGTTGGAGGGGAAGAAGAAAGAGGAGACAGAAAACCAGTGTAAGAATGAAGGGCGCAGAAATCTACCAGCTGAGTAGTAAAGAAACTGAACAAACATATAAACAAATAAACAATGGATTGCCTCCTGTCCTTATGGTTTTAGGCTGGTCCCCTGGGAGTACCTTAGGACTGGGCAAAGTACCCTTTCCAGAGTCTGCAGTTTAGTTTGGCTTTCTTTTTTTTTTTTTGTCCTTGATGCAGTTGGGTTAGTAAGGAAGTTCTTGAGGTTTCTTTCCACCCAGGATCTCTGCAATCTAGGGACCTCCAGCACAAAGGCTGGCCCAGACAATTTTCTCCAGGTAATTCTGGTAGCTACCTGATTTCAGGTATGTGTGACTTGTGATATTTTTGTCCAGTTGGTGGCGCCAGAGACTTCTCAGTTAATTTTCAGAACTGGGCTTGTTCAAATAGGTCTCTGGGAGAGGAGTGGTGTCAGAAGGAAACCTCCCTAGGGGCAGAAGAGCAGCAAGCCTTCAGTCTGAGGCACTTCCTAGTGCCTGGGCGCTCCAGAATCTGAGCTCTCCTGTCCGTGCTTCCCAATTGCAGCTTTAGTCTTCCTCAGTTTCTTCTATCTAGTGAGTCCAGGGTGCCCTCATTTGGGTTGAAAATCTTAGTGTGTAAATCCGTTGTTAGTCTTATACTTCTTTGTGAGCTTGGAGGTAGTGATTTCAGCATCTTCCCTCTGCTGCCATCTTCTAAAATAAACTTTTTGAGCTTAACTTTTTCCTCTGATTTGTTATTCATTTATATGAATGACATGTCTTGCATGACCTAAGAAA
>NW_004567104.1:2398395-2399735 GCF_000260355.1 Condylura cristata
AGATTTTTTTTTCTCTTAAGATGGTCTGGATTTCTATTATTCTTCAAAACAGCATGCTCAAAAGATGGTAGAATTTCTTCATTGTACAGTTCCTTGTAGGTATGTTCTGAACGTAAGTGTGATTCAAGTCCAAAGAGCTGGAATTAGGTGTATTCCACATCTACCCTCCACATCTAAGCCAAAACAACTTCTCTTACATTAAAATATTTTAAATTATAACAAGAATTTTTTTTTTAAGATGTACTTATTTATGCATACGAACCGAGGTACGGGCCAGAGGTACAGGGGCAGTGAGAGGATTCACCAGAGTCAGAGTGGGGAGCAGAACAGGCAGATTGAGGAAGCACACTGCTGAGGGGAGCAGCCAACAAGACTGGAGAAGTCTGCTGTGCCATATGGATTACCTCCTGCTGGGGATCGAATTTGCACTGAAGTGGCTGTGGCTAGCTTGCAGTGCTGTGCTTTAACCCACTGTGCCACCAGTGAGGGCCAGGGATGCTACTATTTATAAGCATTTGTTGGATTGACCACCTTAAATGGACCTCATTCTGTGATAATAAGATACTGTAATGATAAACAAATCCAATATATTTAAGAGAAATAAAAGATGGCAGTAGAGGACTTTAGATAAAAACTATATCAAAGAGGTAGTACTTAAGCTCCTAAAGTGAAAAATTTTCAAAGGGATATATGAAAGGTGAGGAGATTTATCTTATTACATTGTTGCATATCCTTTTACCTTTTTGGCAGTGGGGCAGTAATGCAGGTTAATGGATGCTGTATGCAGATTAGAGTGGCCTGAGCCAAGGACATATTTTGGAGTTATTTAATAAATTTGAAATTAGGTACAGTCAGTTTTATGAAGGTTTTGAAATGCAAGTGGATAAAATTAAGCTTCACCATAATGGGTATCATGTATTTGTTTCAGGCCTTTGATAGTGATGATTTGATTTGATGAAAATTATTATTTCTGAACTGCAAGTAAGGATATTTAATCTTTCTCTTAATAGATGGAAAGCATCACAGAGACTGATCTCTCAGGATATCCATAGTAACACATACAATTACAAAAGCACTTTTTCTGTGGAAATTGTTCCAATATGCAAGGTACTTTTTCTCATTTAATTCATGTCTGTAAAAATAGAGTACAGGTAAATTAATTGGTTTATATTTAGAAGTAATTATATGCTCTCAATTTCTTTTTGAAGGGTGGCTAAAAATTTAGAAAAACTTCATCATTAAATAATTTGTGACATTGATCTGTGTTAAAAAGTAATCATATTTATATACATTGGCATACCTTTCATTTGATTTGTTACTGAAAAGTCTCAGCACTTTTT
>NW_004567104.1:2401120-2402747 GCF_000260355.1 Condylura cristata
TTTAAGTTTTGTGACTAGTTAAATTCATTGCCAAATTTTAGTGTAGAGCAAGTTTTTTAAAGTTTGGAATATTTTGATTCAGTAGAACTTACAGTTTAACTAGAATTTGACTAGTCTTATCATACTTTTTGACATTAACAATTTATTAAAGAAAACCCTGTATTGTCTTTTTACATTGTTGCATGTCCTTTTTCTTTTCTTACAAAGTGAGCTTTTTTTAAAAAAATGTTTATTGATCGTTCCCAGAAATGTAAATGACAAAAATCTGTTGGCAATACTGTGGTAGACATCATCTGGCAGGTGGACTTATAAACTAAGCAGCAACGATGATTGATGGTGTTCTAAAGTTAAACGCTAGCAATTGAAACAGCTGTATAACTGCCGATTGTATTTCATTTTAGTTAAAAGAAACTGAATTCTGTGCAGTGTTACCTACTACTTAAGTTGTTTGGGACCAATTGGTAGCAATAAATGATGAACCTAGGGACTAAGTTGTCACCATTGCTTTCTGTTTACATGATGCTTCCCAGTTTGTTTATATACTTTCTAGTTAGCACATTTGACAACTTTTGAAATCTCTATTTATTTGTAGTTGCAGATATTGACGGGAGTACTTTCTGGAGTCACCCTTTCAATAGTTTGTGCCACCCCAAACAACTTGAAGAGTTTATTGTGATGGAATGCAGTATTGTCCAAGATCTAAAACGTAGTGCAGGTGCTGGAATGATATCAAAAAAGGTAAGTTTCAGGTCTCCCTGGTGGTGCAAGGGTTTAAAGTGTAGCACTATGAAGCCATTACAGCACAAATTCTATACCCAGCCAGGAAAGTGACCCATATGGTGCAGACTTCTCCTGTCTCCCGCACTGCTCCCTTAAGCAGGTATTTTGATCAGTCCACCTGTTCTGCTTCCCTCTTTGTCTCAGGTGAATCTTCTCCCCCCCCTTGTCTCTGGCTTGTACCCCAGTATAAGTCCATCTTTTAAAAAAATTAAAAATAAATTCAAATATTGTACCAAATAAACAATATCGTTACATACTATTTCATTATGTATCTCTAAGCTCATAATTTAGCTATGTTATATTATGTCTAAGCTATAATCAGACTGCCTTATTTGTCTCAAAGTTCTTTTTATAGTTTGTTCAAATTAATATGTTGTTGGGTCATACCTTGAATGTTAATGTCATGTGTCTTAATAAATCTTTCATTTGAAAATGGCACTCCTCTTCCTTTTCTTTTTGATTTGAACTTCCCTAACTAGAGAATATGTCTTGTGCATTTATTGTTTCTGCATGTCATTTAATTTGCTTATTGGTTTCTTTTAAAGTGGAAAATGTGTCTATATGCTTGCTTGAGTTTATTTTTTCCCAGAATATTTCAAAGGTAATACTTGTGCTTTTCATAATATAACAAAGTAATGTTTGACTCACTCATTGTATTGTAACTTAAATTTTTTTTTCTGTTTGCTAGCCTCTCTACTTCCTCCCTTCTTTCCTTTATCCTTATTTCCTCTCAGACTGCTACAAATTTAGCCCCTTCAGAATGGTTTAAAAATTTTTTCCTAAATTTCTTTAGAACATTTTTAGTACACAACAAAAGTAAGAGGAGGTACAAAAAATCCAATATAAC
>NW_004567104.1:2405127-2407139 GCF_000260355.1 Condylura cristata
CGCTGCCTTTTTGTTTTAGTGAACATTATGTTCAGTGGGCAGAAATCTTTGGTTTGATACAGTCTCATTTGTTTGTTCTTGTTCCTGGAGAGAACAATTCTTTGTGCATTATCATTTTCAAGGTCGGATCTTAAATTTATTGTAGTTCATAGCTTTCTCTAGAAATTTCTATTTATTATTGATCTTTTCACATCCTGCATCTGTTATATTCATATTTAAAACTTGATATTCTGTTTGTTAATTTTATTTTCGAAGGCTTTTTTTTCCCCAATAGGCTTTTTTTTTAAAAAATATTTTTATATCTTTGATCAGGTTTTCTTTCTCCCATTTCTTTGAGTTTCTTTTTCATACCAATTTTACATTTGTATCTGATAGGAAGCAAAGCTCTTCCACATCTTCCTTAGTAGTTTGTGGAGGTTTGTTCTCTTTGTGATGTAGTAATTCACGTAATGACTTCCATCTTCCTTTATCATATTTGCTGTCTAATTATTATTTACTTTCACAATTCTAAGGGTGCATGCAGAGCTTCCACTGTTGATGGTTGTATCAGGGAGAACTAATCTGTATCTGGTTCTGCAGTGACGTGGGGGGTGAGGGGTGGGTGAAGGATACCACAGGAGGATTCTATTTCTCATGAAAGTGCTATGTATGCTCTTCTCTCTGTGCTTTAGACTTATATTTCTGCAGCCTGCACTGGACCTCATATATCTGTTCCCTGTACCCATATGATCATGGGGAGAATGGGTGGGGAGATTCATGTCTGCCTTTCTCAGTGGGGACCTTACCTATCTGGCTCATTCAAACACTCACTGTTTATCTCCTGTGGACAAATCCATAGCAACTGGCTTGGCCCTCCTTCCCATAGTTTCTGCTCAAAGTATCCCACCTCACCTACTCAACCTTTTGTGCTGAAAGTTTAACTTGTTGTGTGTCTCTCTGGTGCTAGGTCAGTATTCTGTCCCTTACGATCATGAATTATTTTGGTTTCACCCCACGTTATGATGACCTCTGCGTTTGGTGCTAAATTGGAAAAAGACTCTATCAAATAACACCTTTTATGTTTTGTTCACTCTAAGCATATCTGTATTACTTAGCATTTATACTTTGATTTTTATTGCTTCATTTCTGTTGCCCCCATTATAAAAATGCTTGTTCTAAAATTATTGTTGCCCAGTTCTAATAGCTGACTAGGAGGAAAGATTTCTGGAACCCCTACCAACAAGTCTCAAGTCCTTTTTAAGAAGTTACTACTTTTAATAAATAATTTTTGCTTATTATTTTTTCATACAATTTGCCTTTGCTGGTTTATCTAAAAAGTCATTGACAAATCTAGAGTCATTTAGGTTTTCTTTTATCTTCTAGAAGCTTTATAACTTCCTGTTTGTTATCTAGTTTTATGGCCCATTTTAAGTTAATTTTGAGTAGATAATATGGTTTATTTCTAGATTGAGTTTTATTTTTTTGCATGCAGGTATCTCATTGTTCCAGCACCATTAGTTAGAAAGAATATCTTGCACACATGGGGTAAATCCCATATGACTATAGTGCATTCGCTCTTTTTATATATCGTTGGGTTCAATTTGCTGATACGGGTTGTTGAGGATTTTACATTTATGTTATTGATAGTTTTTTGGCCTGTGGCTTGGTACCTTGTACTATAGGGTAATGTTTTCCTTGTAAGTAATTTCAGGAAGCGTTCCCTCTGCTTTTATCTTTTGAAAGAAACTAGAGCATAAGCATAGTTTTTCCTTAAATGTTTGGTGGAATTTGTCAATGAGTCCAAATAGACTGGTACTCTCTGTTTTGGGGGATTTTATATTGATTAAGTTTCTTTAATAGATAAACCTATTATTATATGTTATGTTGACACAACTTTCCAAGATGTTGAAAGTATCCTTACTTTCAGGTAAAGCACTGCTGTGATATTTATGTGTTCTAAAATCAAACTATCTAGTTCTTACTGCAGTCGGGTATTTCACTTAAGGATATGAACCTGACTTCTTTTACTGTGA
>NW_004567104.1:2408720-2409902 GCF_000260355.1 Condylura cristata
TTAACTTTTGAAATATGGTTGCTGGATATGCAAGAACTCTATTAGACACAGTATAGTCCATTCTGTTGCAAGGCTTACCATTTTGCTTTAGATATTACTTTTGCTCTTAGAGTTAGTTGGTTCTTTTTACTATAGGATGAGGTATTTTAGCCCTTTTTAAATCAACTAAATGGACCTGTTTAACAAAATTCTAATGTTAGACTGATACATACTCTGTTTTATTTCCTTTACAAAATATGTTAAGATGGACAGTAATTATCCATCAGTTATTATCTTTACCAAAATCTAAAGAACCATGTTCATATTTGCAGAACTTATAAAGTGAGGAAGCATATTAAATATTTGATTTGATCTTAGGAGGAACTTTTAAGTGATCATGCAGAATGTAAAATGTTACACAGTGAGTAAATGTTTTGTCATCACGTGTTTCATTGTTTATCATTTCAGGTTTGATTTGGCCAACTGTAACTTAAATGATGAGTATGTCAACAAAATGAACTCAGATAGAGTCCCAGATGTGGTAAGGCTGTAGATATTTCCCTTTATTTATGTATTTAATGAAATACATGTGGGTATGCTGAACAGATTTACAGTTTTGAAAATAATAAACCACTTTAGCGGTTTCTTTTGAAATTGCAGTTAAGGTATAGTAACTAAAGCTTTCATTTTAAATAATTTTCCATGGTGGAGAAAATACAGTATTTCTTGAGTTTTTTGACTTTTCTTGTAATCAAAGTATCATTCTTTGTGAAAATGCCTGATGCTGCTATATAGCAGAATTAAATTTGTAGCTAAAAATGCCTTATTTATTCAGGTCCACTCTTTTAAGTTTATGTACTTTTTTCTTAAAGCATTTGGAATTAAATTTGTTATTCAAATATGAATATAATTGCACATGAAAATAATCTTCACATTAGTGAATCTTTAGAGTCTGAAAAAATTGTTAGTTCTTGATTGAGCTTTCTAAAGACTTGTGAAGAACAGTGAGTGTAAAATGTGAATGGCTTGGTTGCATGCATATTTAATATTTTAAAATAAACATCTTTATAAGCATGAATATTAACTGTGGACACAAATAAACTCATGGTATTAAAAAGGATTCTACTCCCTTCCAGCCAGTTGTGCTTTAATGAATTAATTACTTAATATACCCATGATTTTAGGTGTAAATTTAGACATGTA
>NW_004567104.1:2410807-2412363 GCF_000260355.1 Condylura cristata
TAAAAACAAGAACCCAGAATTTGAAGTTTTGGGTATTAAAAAGAAGTATAATCCTCAGTCACTTTAAAATTTCAGCTAAGAAAGGTTACTTCCTGGCATTCCCATAACCTTTGATTTTTTAAACTTCATTGTTTTTGAACCCTGTTACCTAATTTACAACTTTTTTTGTGACTTAGGACATACTTCTCTTGTAGATATTAGTCAAGAAGTGTTATGACCGTACCAAACGTCAGCATCGTAGAAATTGGAAACTGAAAGAGCTCGTGAGAGATAAAGAAAACATGAATGAAGACAATGAAAGGTTCCAATTTTTAGAAAATCTTTTATGTTATCTCAAAAAAATCTTTTTGATGAATATTTAATAGTTTTATAATGTAAAGAAGTTGTTATCCCATAATCCTTACAATATATTAAGTTTGGTTTCTTATCAGTGTGTTGATTAAATCAGTATATATATAAATGTAATATCTTAGGTTATGAATTTACAATTGTGTAAACAATTTATTTGAAAATTATTTGTGAATATATTAGGTAGCAAGACGGGATAAAAAGAAAAAAGTTAATTTCCTATTTTTTCAAACAGCCTAAGGAAAAATGAAGGTAAATTGTGTTTTAGGCAGTGGGCTGTGGATGACTTGAACAGTGGTCTTCATGGTCAAGACTGGTCTCTAAAATATGATAAGTTTGAATAAAATGGTCATAAAATGTGAATGGAAAAGTTTGTGTTTCCAAAATATAGTTTCATAATGTAATTTAAAGATGTATAAATATACTAGTCATTGTGAGTACCTATTTGACTATTTCATTTATAATTTTATTTTTTCAAAAGAGTTATTCATGCATACAAGACATGGGGTACAGTTCAGAGGTGCAGTGAGTGAGAGGATTCACCAGAAACAGAGTGGGGAGCAAAACAGGCAGTTTGACTGAAATATACTACCGAGGGGAGCAGTGGGCAGGCTAGGAGAGGTCTACCATACCTTGTGGGCCACCTCCCTGGCTGGAGATCTAACTTGGTACTGCAGCAGTGGCTGCAGAGAGCTTCATAGTGCTGTGTTTTAAACTTTTGTGCAACCAGGGAAGGCCCCTCATTTATAATTTACAAATATATATTTCAACTTTTCCATCAAACGGGGGGAAGGATAAAATATTAGGTGGCAGTCTCTTCATAATTCTCATATTTAGTATCATCTTATACTCAGTTGTATATTTTTTGTGGGTATAATTTTGAAAGAAAAAAAATTTTATAAACTATTCAAATTCCATATTTGAGTTTCAGATGTTTTCTTTAAGAATTTTATTATTTGCAACATATGATTTATAGTGTTGAAAATGAAGGAAACTCATACTTTGCCAAGAAAAATGAAACATTTATAAATGCTTTTTTATCCTTACAGGCAGTACCAAGATTTTCTTGAAGATCTTGAAGAAGATGAGGTCATCAGGAAAAATGTCAACATTTACAGAGGTTGGTGTTTTATGAGTTTTTAAGTTGTATATTTTGTATATAGATATATATTTCCCCAGTGTGAGAGTATTGATACCTTAAACTTTGA
>NW_004567104.1:2413218-2415126 GCF_000260355.1 Condylura cristata
AAACTTGTTTATGTATGCTTTGATCCATTTTAGACCCTTTTATGTCCTGGGTAGGGACTTTGGATTTCATTTTATTGCTAGACATTCTGAAGGAGTCATTCTTTTTTTATTCATAATATTAACAAATTAAGAAGGAAGGATTTTTCTCTTATAATTTTCAAGTATTGAGAGTATAATCAAAAAGAATGTTAAAACCCAGCATATATATGAAATAATAAAAATGACCTTCATGCTTTATAAAGCCATGAAAAAGTTTTGATTGTAAAGGTGGAATGTATGTATTACACATCCTTTAAAAACAAACATTGGTTACTTGGTTTTAAAGTGCTCTGAGAATAATTAAAGTCCTATTTCTGTAAGAAAGCTCAAACTTACTTAGGTATGCCAGAACTAAGAGTTTATACATGAATTCTGTATTTATCAGTAGACAGAGCAAGTGCTGTGAACTCATTTGTTCTGAAGTTATGATTAAAGACCTGACCGTTCTATATTGCCTCTTTTATGTCTACATACTTGGTTAAGGTTTTCATCCATGGTTATATTTAACTTCTTTGTCAAGACTTTAAACAGCATGGAAAATAAAAACATTCTTCCCCCTTTTTTGTATCCTGGAAGTGATTGTATCAGTATCATTTCAAAGATGGTATATCCCATGCAGTTTTCCAAAGTGTGTAATTGTGTACTTGCTAGAGTTTTCTTACTGAAAAAATGTTTCATGCTACACTCAGTCTTACTGTTCTTGATATTATGTCATTGAATATTAAAACCTTTTGGTTGAAAGAAGACCAGGCAAACAAATGTAGCTAAGAAAAAAGCAATTAGCCAAGAGCTTGCATAGTTATACAGCTATGATAAAGCTAACATTTGGAGTATAATTTCAGGATGGGGGTCCCAACATGAATATTCTTATCACAAGTCTAGAGTTGATAGGATTTAGGAAGGCTGATATTAATTAGATTAATAAAAATTTGTAAACATAAGTAACAGTATGATTAATTTTCTTTTGTAGCCAGGTTTGTACTTGAGGCTGTTGTTTGATAGCAAAAGTCACTTGACAAACAGTTGAGGGAGAGTTCTTTATGTACTTCAGATGTTTTCATTATTGGGCCAGTTCTTGCTATAGGCTGTGACATAGCTCTCTGGCCAGTGCTGAGCAAGTGCTAGAATATTCTCAAGATTTCCTAATTTTATTAAATGTGTTTATGTTGATTCCACCTGTTAAATTATTTCACCTGTTTTTTAATTTATCTTACATTTTTAAAGAACAGGTTTACTAGGAAAAGAAAAAAAGATAACTGAGTAACTTACAAGTGGGCTTGAGAGCTGCCTAATCTGTTATTTTGACTAGGGGATATTTAATTTTCGTAATGATTTCTTTTGAGTTTTGACACTTTCAGGTAAAAGTTGTATTAACAGTGCAAAAAATCCCAGAAAATCCTTCACTCAGATTTGCCAAACGTGAACTTTTTACTTCCTTTGCTTTCTTTTTCTAATTATTTTTCCTGAACTATTTGTTATGTCCTACCATACTCTAGTGTTCCCCCTCCAAAAAAATCAGTGTAATGATCAAAATTAGAAAACTAACTTTGATACAAACTGTTAACTCATGGACCATATTGAGATTTTTTTTTTTTTAAAGATTTATTTATGTATATAAGAACTAGAGTAAAAAACAAACGAAAAAAAGAACTGGGGTATAAGCCAGAGGATTGGGGGTTGGGGATGCTGAGAGAATTCACCGAGTCGGGAGCAGAACAGGTAGGTCTACTAAAATACACTGGTGAGGGGAACAGCAGGCAAGACAAGAGAGATAATACTGTTCCTTGTGGGTTAGCTCCTTGGCTGGCCAGGTAATCAAAATAGTGCTGCAGTGGCTGCCGTTAATTTGGTGGTGCTGTGTCTTTAACC
>NW_004567104.1:2419246-2422014 GCF_000260355.1 Condylura cristata
TTTAGTAATGAATTATTGGAGATTTTGTTTGTGTGAGAGTTTTTATTTTTCCATTATAGAGGAAGGAGAGCTGTGGGTAGAGTATTCTGGTTGGAATTTGTTGACTTGAAGTTTACTTTCCATTCTCTTCTTGCCTGTAGTGCTTCTTCAGAGAAGTTTGATGTCAGCCTGATTGGTTTTCATTTCTAGGTTATCTGTTTCTTAGTCCTCTACAGCTTATTTATTCTTTCTCTTGGACTTTTGGGAATTTTATTATGTGTCTTGCTGTAGTTTTCTTTCATTATGGTAGTTTGGTGTTCTTCTAGCTTCTTGTATGTCTCTTTTCATTTTGTTCTTTATGCTTGAAATTTTTCTTCAGTTACCTCCTTGAATAGTTTTTCAACTCCATGTCCTCTCTCTTCACCTTCTGAACTATTTGACTCTTATATTTCCTTTCATCATGGCATCAGAGTTCATTCTTTTTCCATTGCACTTTTTCTTTTTTGGTTCTTTTTAATTCTGTATCTTCAGGAGTACTGATTCATTCTTCCATTTCTTCTATTTTCATAGCTTTTTCCAGAATTCTTGAGTTCCATTCTCTGGGTATCCTCCAATTCCTTCACTTTCTTCTTTAGTATTCCTTCTTGTTCCTCAGTTCATTGATTATATTCTTAGCCCTTTCTGTATTTTCTCTTAACTCTTTCATTATTCTTATCATGACCTTTTTGAATTCTTTGTTAGGTGGAGATATTCTTCTGTGTCTATGTCACTGGGTTCTGGATGTGTATAGTTCATGGAAGGGCTTGCTTGATCACTGATATTTTTCTTTCTTCCTGTTATTAGCCTTCGACTTTGCACTGTTTCGCGGTGCCCCTGTACTGCTGGTGCTGGTAAACATGACTTAATGACTTCTCTTTCTGAGGTCTGGGTATGTCTATCTGGTATGTGGGTACAACTCTGGATACTCTACTGTTACGGTAGATGTTATTCTGAGCTGTGCTTTGCTGCAGAAACTTCTGCTTTTCTGGCTCCCCTCCCCCACTGTGTAAGTTAGGGTCTGATATCTCAGTGATACTCCAATATCTCCTTGAGTCCTGAACTTCCAGAAATCTGCTAAGTGGGATGTATTTCTCTGCTGAGCTTCTAGGTCCTGTGAAGCATGTCTTAGATGAATACTGAGATTGAAGGAGAATAAGGAGCGAGAGCAGGGATGAGAGGGAAGAGAACAATGGTGCAAAGATGTAAAAAGAATGAAGGTGAGAGAAAAAGATCAAGGGTTATATGGGAGGAGGAGGAAGAGGAGAGAGTATGATGGAGAGATAAGAGAAAGTAATGAAGCTAATGTTAAAGGGGGTGAAGAAGTGAAAAGAGTGCCCTCCCTGGTGGCAAAAAGGGTTAAAGTACAGCACTATGAATCTCACTGCAGCTGCTTCAGCATAAGTATGATTACCAGCCACATGGTACAATAGACCTCTCATCTCTCCTGGTGTTCCCTTCAGCAGTGTAATTCATAGATCTGCCTGTGTGGCCCACTCTGTCTCTGCTGTGTTCTCTCACTGCTCCTGTACCTCAGCTCTGTATGCATAAACAAAAAGAATTAGAAACCAGTACTAGGAAAGATGGGCAGGAATAGCAGACTAGCAACTGACCAGTAGATGAACAATACATGAACAGATGCGGGAAGAATTGCTTTTCAGGACTCTAGTGGATCCCCGTGGTCTTTACTGGGGAGTGCTGTCTCCCTTGTGATGTTTTAGCAAAGGGGAAAGAAGGAAAGGAGGGAGGGAGGGAAGCAAAATAGAACTGATTGAATTGTAGTAGTAGGTTTGGGAATTTTTCAGGGTTGATGAGGCAGCTGGGTAGGTGATGGTGCTCCTGAGGACTCCTTCCACCTGAGGGCTTGGAGTTCGAAGAGGCTGCCTATGTAGGGACTGTCTTGAGGAGGCTCCCCCATGGTATTTCCTGCCATTAAGTGCAGACCTGCTTATAGAAAAAGGAAAAAAAAACCCATAATGTTTCACCAGTCTGGAGGGGTGGGTGAGAGGGAAGGGCCACTATGAAGCTGCTGGCACCCCTGACTGCCTGTCTAGCTCTGTTTGCCCACCTGACCTTGTCTGGGTCTGGGTGTTTCAGGAATCAGAACCCAGGTATTTCAGGCTTCTCCCCCTTTTCTGATCTCCCACTTCTTTCTTGTGGCTGTGTGTTGGTTTTGGGGGTGGGGGAGAATAGAAGGGTTCAGCTAGTTATTTTTCTTCCAGTCCTTTGCCCTTCCAATCTTCAGGCAAATTGTCTACTTCACTCAGTTTATCTTACACGTCCAGGTAATCACAGGAATTTGACATTTTTTCTCCCTTGTCCTCACATGGAACTCAGGACAGCACAGAGCTCAGCGCTGACTGGATGTAGCTCATGCTACATGTCTCACAGGTTAGTCTGAGCCAGTCTGCTTACATGTGAAACTTTTCTCATGGTCCTGTGAGGAACAGTTGCTCAGGTAGCTTTCAGGATTTTTTTTCAGCAGAAACTTTTTTGTAGGTAGTTGTACTTACAGTATGCCTACTGGAGTGGGTGAGATTAGGATCTTCTTAGGTTCTCCATCTTTGCTCCCTGAAGCTCCAGATTGCCAATTTCACAAGATCCCCAGTGGCAGAGGCACAGTCATGAGCATAGGGTGCCAGGGTCAGCGGCAGGTTGCAGGGCCAACAGGTGTCGCTTGCTGCCGCGTCCGGCTAATCGGAGCCGAGTCCGGCGAGGGACGATGAGGTTAAAGAAAACACAGGACACCAAGG
>NW_004567104.1:2423079-2423677 GCF_000260355.1 Condylura cristata
GCCACTTCCGCATGAGTTCTATCCCCTCCTGCCTGGGAAGTGACCACATGGTGTGGCAGACCTCTCCTGACCCGCCCACTGCTCCCCTCAGCAGTGTACTTCATGGATCTGCCTGTTCTGCTCCCGGCTCTGTCTGTGGTGAATCCTCTCACCTTCCGTATCTCTGGCCTGTACCCCAATTCTGTATGAATAAATAATTTAAAAAAAACTTGTAATGAGCATTGCTATGCAGGTTTCACTGTACTTGATTAACTGGGAATGGTAGTATTGGATCCTACACCAATCTAAATTTTATATGCTTTATAAAGAACATCTGCCAAACAGTTTCCAAAGTGATTAAAGCCATTTTGCTTTCCTACCATGACACAAGCAACCTCTACGGATGGAGGGGAATTGCTCTGAAAAATCAGACTTTTAACGCTAACTTTGTTATGACCTCCCTTTTATGTATAATCGTAATATCAAAATATTCTGAGCAACTTTCAGCTTACAATTGGATTGCCTCAGCCGCATAAAGCCTCTCTGTCCTGACAAGCAAGCACTGCACCAGGGTGAGAAATTCCTCTGAAGTCAAAAGTGACTTGACAACTGGTTGATC
>NW_004567104.1:2425777-2426582 GCF_000260355.1 Condylura cristata
TAATCATGAAGTTGCAGCATAAACACAGACATATAGGCTATTATTCTTAGTTTATTAGGTCTGTCACATGTTGAAATAACGAGTGGTGGGTAATAAACCTTGATGAAGGCAAGAAGTCAGCTCAATAAATTTTAGTTCTTTGAGTTGGTAAATTTTGAAAGAACGGCTTTATTGCCTAAGGAACAGCTATTCTTCAGGATACCTTTTAAAACAAGATCTCTGTAGTATTTAAGTTATTAGAAGATTTGGCAGCCATTGTTTTTGTAGCAACACTACTTGTTTTATCTAATGGAGATTTTGCTTTGTTTTTGGTGGTCATAGCACTATTGTGCCTCTCACATTTTTTATATAGTTTTATATAAATATGAATATAACCTATTTCATAGTATGGCTGTAAAATATTTAATATTGGGAAAAATGTAATTTTTAGGAAGTTAAAAAACTGCTATAAACCCATACATTCATACTGTAGAAATCTTTAGCAATAAGAAGGAATGAATTATTGATATAGTAACAGGTGGAATTAATGGTGAGTGAAAGGAATTAATGGTGAGTGAAAGCATTTCAAAAGTGTAAATGGTGCATGGTTCCATTCTTGAAAAAAAAGAAATTTAATAGAGAACATCTTAGTGATTGCAAAGAGTTAGGGTTAGTATGTGCATAGGGAATGGTATTAACTATAAGGTAGTACAATTTTTTTTTTTTGGTAATGAATAGCATATTCTGTGTCCTGATTACGCTAAAGATTACACAAGAGTAGGTAATAAAATTGTGCGCATCTCACAGCAACAAATGCTTATAATCT
>NW_004567104.1:2429157-2429996 GCF_000260355.1 Condylura cristata
TTAAATGCTTCTGCAGAGTTGGGAAAATGAACATCCCATTGCTTTATTTTTATTTAATAAATTGATAATGGGAACAGTAGCCAAGATTATCCACCTTACTTACCCAACCTGATTCTATAGATTTTACTCCCTTTTTGAAAACAGGCTAGAGAAATTCATAGCACTGGAAAAGTAAGTTTATGAATGAATATATCCAAGGATCTTAAAAGTGACTTAGAAGGAACAGCCTAGATTCCAAATATGAGAGAGCCAGGAATGCATTAGACTTTCCATCCTTGCAAAATATATTTCCAGAAACCTAGATTGCTGTCTGGAAGAAAATCAAGTTTTGTGCCAAGAAGAAGACATTCAGAGACAGTCAGCAGATCAAAGACACCTGCTATAAAGATAATAAGCCCTGTCATCAATATCAGTCATCAACCACAGGAATCCAGTCTGGAAGCCTGCTGCCTGCCCCCTGGAGCCACCCACAGATGTCCAACTAACCCTACATTTCCTCATGATGAGATCTTTCTTTCCTAAATTCCTGCCTTTCTCACATACAGAT
Organism: Condylura cristata; assembly: GCF_000260355.1. Lineage (NCBI taxonomy): Eukaryota > Metazoa > Chordata > Mammalia > Eulipotyphla > Talpidae > Condylura > Condylura cristata. Next base: position 2,429,705 of record NW_004567104.1, read on the forward strand.
GGCCTGTCAGCACTAATAACACTTAAGGTATGCCCTTGGAAACAGTGCCTGAAAAAATGGATTCTTTGTTTGCCTTGTCTAAAGTAAAACTACATTTTGTGTATGAGAGAAAATGCTGCCCGTCTCAACATTTTATGAGACCAAACCCTACTTGGGGGAAGGCTTAAGAAACTGCTGGCTGGGGGACACCTTCCCACTCTTCTGCATTCAAATAAATTATCACTTTGGTTATCTAATGAAATATCAATCATTGAAACTTTTATTTTGGTTAACATTGCCCACTTGTAGTAGT
>NW_004567104.1:2430961-2431785 GCF_000260355.1 Condylura cristata
CAGAAATACTGTAAACTTGAGGTTTAGTGTCGCTTTTGGAAAAACAAAAGGGATACTGTTAGCCTGCTGACTTACAGGAAGGAGAGAAATTTAATATTTGAACCACAGGGAGTAAGAAGCATGGAACAGTTGTATATCCATCAATAATATGAAAAGTGTCAAAACCTCTAACAAAACTGATAAAAGGTAATTCTCTCATGATGGAAGTTTGTAGAGACTGTAAGAAGTAACTACTACTTTAAATGCAAATACAGAAGCATAGGACTTGAAGGAATATGAAAATTTAATGAAACATGAAACCAAAGGAACACAATAATCAAGTAACTAATTTATAAAATATGGAGATCTGCTATTTACCTGGAAAATAATTAGAAAAATAGCTATTTAAAGAAACTCAATGAGCTATTAAAAAAAAAAACAGACAATGCAAATAGGAATAGAATGAGAAGCTTAACAGAAATAATAAAATGACCAAGTAGTAATTTTGGAGCTGAAGAATACAACAAATGAAAAAAAAAATACAATGAAAACAATAGAGCAAGTAGAGAAACACCTGTGAGTGAGAAGACAGGAAACTTGAAATTATTCAGGTAAAGGAGATCAAAGAAAAAAGGAATTTTTGAATTAATTTAGCTCCAGAAGGACTAAAAGCTTTAGTCAGCAAGACAAGAAATTTACAGGGGAACTCCTCTAAGACTATTAGTATTTCTCCACAGACACTGTACAGATCAGGAAAGAGAGCAACATTGCATTCAGTGAGCGGAAAGACAAAAATTACCTACAAAGAACAGTTTATACAGCAAAGTTATATTTAAGAAATGAGA
>NW_004567104.1:2436125-2447399 GCF_000260355.1 Condylura cristata
TATAAAATAGAAAACTACCTTAATTTAGTGGAGGAAGATAAAGCAAAATGCTAGTTGAGCATGAAAAATAGTCACAAGAAAAGAAAATAAATTACTACTACTAGTTTGGGGGTGGCAAATAGAGAAAATATTTGTTTTAAATATTATCTCGAAAAAAAAATTCATAGAAAGCGATGTAAAAAGAAGAGTTGAAGGAGGGTAATGAGTAAACCATGGGTATAATGAGGGAAAGAGTGCCACAGGCCAAGGGATCCATGAGTACTGACACCTGCATGTCAGAAGTGTCTGGTATTTTCCAAGCCAGGTTGACAATAATATTAACATAAACAGATGAAATGTAGCTGTTACACTGCTAAACTAAGAGAATATTTCTTCACCTTCATAGCCTTGTTTTAATCAGGAAGCACTTGAAAAATGAGTTGAAATTGAAAGCCAAATTCTGCTGATAATAAAGAATATTGCCCCATGGAGGGATACATCTACTTGTTTTTAATAGTCTTGATTCCTTTATTTTCTTGCCTTTACTTAAATTTGGGCACTAGGACCCTCCCTGTTGGTGCGGTGGGTTAGAGCACAGCAGTAAGAAACTAAAGCCACCTCAGCATGAGTTCGATCACTGCCCGATGGCATGGCAGGCCTCTCCTAACCCACCTACTGCTCCCCTCAGCAGTGTACTTTGTTGATATGCCTGTTCTGCTCCCCACTCTGTTTCTGGTGAATCCTCTTACCACCCCTGCAACTCTGGCCTGTACCCCAGTGCTATATGCATAAATAAATAAATCTTTAAAAAAAAATTGGACACTAATTCAAAGGAGTTAAATTCCACAGGAAAGTTATGTGTTAAATATAAATAGAAAGGCAATTTAGTTTTTACTTGTTGTAAAGAGGGACTTACATTTTAGTTGGCCCTGCCTACTTTATTGGAAGTGGTTAATTGGATTAATTTCCTACTCAAGATTTACTCTTTCTTGGTAGACACTAATCCACACTTTAAGGGAAGTTTGAATAGCCCTTTATATGTAGAGAAAAGATGTCCTTATTGAACCAAATTTAGACTACATATGCAGTGATGACAAAGAAGCCTACATTTGAGTGAGAAGTGTTCTGAAATATCACTTTTTTCAACAGTCTCAGCTGGAAATTGAGACCTGGAGAAAATGATTCTTCTTCAAAAGAATATTTTCAAGTTGATCACTTATTCATTTCTTTATTCATTAATTCCATGCTTTCTGACTTTTCTGACTATCAGTCAGATATTGTTCTGGCTATTGGGGATATTGGGACCTTGCTTTCAGGAAATTTATACAAGTACACTTGATAATTAAAAAGTGAACCAATTTCAGTGGACTGCCAATTTCATTACAGAAATAAGAGCTGAAAAGAACAATATCACAAAGTGAGGAACTCTGGAGGGTTGGGAGAACTCTTTATGATGTGAGGGGGCTTTTCCAGGTAATAACATTTAAACTGAAGCCTGAATGATGAAAGGGAGTCATCTGTGTTAAGCTATTGGCAGATATTGTCACAGGTAGAGAAGCCAATACCCTGAGGCAAAAATGTAACTGGCAGTTTGAGTATACAACAGACTAGTTCCAAAGGAGAGAGATGTGCTGTTAGGTGCAGAGCTTGTGAGCTGGGACTTTGCATATCTTGTGGCTCTAAGAAAAGCCATTGAGGCTATTGAAGGTTTAAATAGAGGGGTTGTAAGGATCTTACTTACATATATATTAAAAAGTATTTTGTTGAGTATGATGTGAAACAGTAAAGAGGCAATCAAAGTACAGAGACTAGCAGTGAAATCAGGCTAGAAAAGAAGGATATAACCTAGAATACAGTGGCAGCAAAGGTGATAGAGAGAAATGAACGAATGGATCTAGGGCATATGTTGGAGGCAGAACTGGAATACAAGGATGACAGATGACTTGGAGGTGAATGTAATATCAAATGAATCAGGACTGAGGTTCTTGGCTTAAACACAGTTAGGTATGGTCATTTATCACTAGAACTGAGATGGGGGAATTTGGATAGGAGCTGGTTGGGAAGAGTGTGGATAGGTTGAATGATTTTTTTTTTTCCTAGAAAATATAAACTAGTATTGAGGTAAGGAAGAGCAGGAATAGATCCACTTGGAAGGGCAGTAAATAAAGGCCCCACTCAGAAGTTGACCTTTAAGACAAGATCTGAAATGTGTGAACAAGAGCCAGCTGAGAACATATATAAAGATAGCTGCAGGTGCAATGGCACAAGAAAGGAAATGGGTTGGCAAGTCAGAGGTATGTGAAAGGAGTTATTGTGGTAGTTGGGCAGGGAGTGATGTAATCAAAAGAGTGGTTTCTATTTTTTATATTGCTCAGGGACAAGTTTAACATTATAACTTATATGTGCCAACCCCCCCCACTAATTCCCCCACACAAAATCCTGCCTCTATAACTAACCTGATTTTCCTCACAGATGCCATTCTGCATAGGTAAAGCTAACAGGAGGGATCAGAAATTTAAATATGCCATTTTATAGTGTATTGCTTTCAGATGACTCCATTACATTTTCAGGGTGGCAGAAAATAAGAGGGAAGCCTCAGGTCCACATACCAACTGTCTAGGGCTATTCTCCTCTCATCTCCATCTTAATGAGAGGAGCAAGAGCTCCTGGTTTACTCTTGTTCATCCAGTCAGAGAGCTTTGTATCTGGAGAACTTTTAATCTATTCTCTGGGCTCACTAACTCTGCAAACTCATCCCTACTTCTCATTTCTCTGATGCCACAGTTCATTCTCCTTAGTCAGAGATTCCTGTGATTATGAATTTAAGGCTCCAATGTTGGAGTAATCTCATCATTGCTCTATGGTAGCATCTTCTCCTCACATAGTTCATGAAGCTTGCAGGAGCCTCTAAGTGTCACATGAGAGCCCAGGACAATTCAGGAACTAGTCTTCTCTGCCTAGCCAGGCTGCACTGCCATTTGTATTTGTTGTGGTTGTTAGTTTTGTTTGCTTATTTTGGTGCTTATGTGGTCACATCTTCCCAGAGTTGTAAATAGGAAGTGGCAGTCACAGCTTCTTGACATTTGTCTGATACAAGCCCTTGGGACATTATGGTTTGTGGAGGTTTGGTGGCATTCCATGACATATGCTTTTGGCAACTTGCTTCCCTTTCTTCTCTTTCTAGTAAATTCTCTGACCTGGAAGAGGTAGGTGTCCTTTCTGCTTATGATGATTTAGCAACATATCTGCAAATCCTTGATATTCTTTCATCAAAAGTGGAGTTTATATTATCTCCCTTGAAAGTGGATGGACATTTGTGACTCTCTTAATGTAAAGAATATGACAGAAGCTGTGCTTTTGTGGCAAAGGCTAGGTTAGAAAAGGTCATGTCACTTTTACTGGTTTCCCTTGGAATTTTCTTTGGAAGACTTCAGCTTCTTGGGGGAAGTTCTGTGACCCTATTCAGGAAGATAATGTGGAAAGATGAGAGACCACAAAAGAGAGTGGAAGAATGTGTGTGTGAGAGAGAGAAAGATTGATCTGAGGAGCTTGAGATGTTGGCTGAACCCAGCCTAGGTACCAACATGCTGGTTAAGGAGTCTTCGGAAAGATTCCAGTTTCAACCACTATCTGACTGCAGTTTTAGGAGACAACTTGAGGAAGAGACACTTAACTAAACTCACTTACTACTCAGATTAATAGATGAAGTATATGATTGCTCTTGTTTTAAGTTACTCTTTGGGCTAGTTTGTTAACAGGTGACTGCAGTACTCATTGCTGCTGGAGCTCATGTTCTTACAATTTTTCTCTTCTCTCAAGTAACCTCTAAACAATAGCTCTTAGTTGGGTTCATAACTCCAAGTAGATTTATCAGTTACCATGCTCTGTCTCATCTTGAGGGTATCCTTGGAATGCAGGTATTTCAAATATTAAAACTAGGAAACTCTTGAGTAAATCAAGATGTGTTGGCCAACCTATTCCAAGACTTGCTTTTTTATACCGAGTAAGATGAAATATTTAGAAATGATGAAATTATTGACTCTTAAGAATTTTAGTAAACAGCATCTTTGGGCGAGGGTGCTGACACTTTGTTCAAAATTCTACTTGCCTGTCCAAAAGGATGGCCAGTACAGAGTTAATGGATGAAATGCCATGAACAATGGTATATAAGATTCAGATAAGATCACTAGCTTCTTCGTGGTCAAATTGTGCCAAGGCCCTGATTTGGGAAGCACACATTTTCACTTCAATCCAGTGCTCTTCCATTTTATGTTATTTCCATCCTTTTCGATATTTATCATGTGTGTATTGCATAATAGTGAACACCAAAAAGGGCTGATGCACAATAGTGAAGGCTGAGGGGGAGATGTCTTTGTCAGTGAGACTGTTCCCTGTCTTCAGCTCTAGAAAGTATAGATTAAACTAAAACCTAATCTCAGCCATACCTGGACAAACTAAGAACCAGAAATAATCATCTTATTTAAAACAGAGCTCTAAACCAAATTCAAGCCTTCCTGTTTTGAAAAGAAATCTTTAACAATATTATCATAAATTTTAGTGGAAAACTAGGCTATGGTGATCTTGGCTCAGAACAATAGTTAATACTGGGTCCAGATTACAGATTTTTCATGAAAATGAAGGTTTCCAGCTGGCGGAAGCCAGGTACAACTAGATATAGGTAAATGAGCATACTTGGGTGTGTCTTTTAAAAAAATATTTACTTATTTGTTCATACAGAACTGGGTTGCAGGCCAGAGGTGCAGGGTTGGTGAGAGGATTTATCTGAGACAGAGTGGGGAGCAAAACAGGCAGATGGTCAAGTACACAGATGAGGGGAGCAGCGGGAGGGTCAGGAGAGGTCTGCCAAGGATCGCCTCTGGGGTTAGGGCTGGAACTCACACTGAAGCAGCTGCGGCTTGCTTACAGTGTTGTGCTTTAACCCACTGAGCCACCAGTGAGGGCCCAGGCCTGTCTTTTGACAAATAAATCTAGTCTGTTTTTATTAATAAATAGGAGTTATCTGGAATTAAAACTGGAGAAGTAGGTGGAAGGGAGATTGAAAGAAGTCATTTCTATGAAGTCTGATTTGGCAGCAAACTCTGCCTTATGGTATTTGCCTCATCTCTGTTGTGCATTTGTGGTTTGTTTGGGTGTGGGTTGTGTGTGTATCTAACAACTACAGTAGAGCTGTTATCAGAGAAGACAAATTGCTCTCTGATTTGATTCCAGTGATATGGATATGTCCAAAGGAACCATGAGAAAACTCTGTTCTTTCCAGTGGGGATGTTAATCACGAACATATTAGAATTAACTGACATGTGAGTAGGTGAAGCTACATTTCACATAAGGGTTGCAAGAAAAATTCCTATAATTTTGTAAAGCCCTATTATTCATGTCTGTGAAACTGAATGTTTAAAAAAGTGAGTTAGTGTTCTTGAGATGGAATACAATTTTGAGATTTTCAATCTTTGCTTTATCACCCCTTTCTCTGTTACACACTTTTGTGGAGTCTTATGGTTGGGTGAAAAGTAGACATCTGCATGTCTTCCTGGCTTTCAGAATAGAGTTGGGGAGGGCCTGGATCAGAAAGTACAGAAACAATATGTTGATCAAAATTCAAAAGAAAAGTAATTTATATGAAACTAAAGACTGATTCCCCAGGGGTGGGGAAAAAAAATAATCCTGGGACAGAGAAAAAATCTACCTGAAATAATTCAATGTTTATTCATTCATTCAAGTCCTCTACAGCATGTACTGTTCTAAGATCAGTGAATAAATACATAAAGATTCTTGACTTCATGTAGTTTATGTTTTAGTGAAAATTAAAACCTGACCCTGATATGCCTGACAGTACTCTAAGTGTGTGACAAAAATTACTTGTTACAACAAATACTGTATGCTCATTTTAGAAATGAAGAAATTAAGACTTTTAGAAATTTCATAATTTGATAATGTTGTAGCTGGTAGGCACTGGAGCTCAAAATTGAACCCAGATGAGCTGACGTAGAGTTTCATGATTGCTAAAGATGAAAGCCTAATCAAGTCAAATTATTCACTCATTATGTCTTTGGGAAATGAGTTGCTAGAACTCTACATAAGTGTAGCGTACTTGGTATGTGTATCAACATTCCATTTTTAAGAGTAACTGATGATATGCAATATTGTTGCTCTCTAATAGTACAAATAAATCAGAATATTTGGTCCCTCCACAAAACATAAACCAGGATCTTCACTGTAGTATAAATTCTGAAATATAAAGTTTAGAGTTGAACTTCCTAAAATCGGTACCCTCAGTTACCCACAGTGGAAATATACTTTGAAATCAACTCCACTTATAAAAAGAGACACAGAGCTTATTCTCAAGGTGAAACTTGTTCAATTTCTCTATTAAAAAATAGAGCTCTGACTGGGTGTGGAAATTTGTTTAGTTATCCCTTCATCTGACTGGCAGTTCATGTTCTCTCCTTGCAGAGTCTCACTTCTAGTTTCTGATCTCTTCCAGGTTTTGCAAGGTTGAAGGCTTGGCCTTTGAGCTTTGAACCAAAGCCATATGAGTGTTTATCCACTGCTCCAGGCTAGAAGTCCTTAGGGTGCCTAGGTACACAGAAAAGGAACCAAGCCCAACACATGAGATGCAGCACAGGCACCAATCCAAGGCTGCAAGGCCCTGTCCTAGATTTCCCAGTAAGGATTCTGGACTCCCAGCCCACTGCAGGAGGAGACACAAATATTCAACTAAGGCTGTAAGGCCCTCCTAAGCAGCAATAACCATGACCAACTGCTAAGAAGCCTGACCAAGTGCAAGGAGCAGGGCCACAGTCAACAGAGGGTCCCCACACAGCAGTGTGGCTCTCAAAGTAAAGAATGGGGAAATGAAAAAAAACACAAGAACGTTAGTTCTGAGGAGAATACTACATTACATAAACAGCAGATATCTAGAACCCAGTCATAAAAACAAATGTCTGCTCTTCCAATTGGATATATAATTCACATATGCCATGATAAAGAAATTCAAGGAACATACAGAAAAAAATAGACCAAAGATATATAAGAAAATTCAGAAAAAGAAATGAATGTCATGAGAAAACAAAATCAACAAATAGAAGATTGAACATGATATTCAAAATAAGTAAATAATAGAATTGCCAGATATTATAAGATAGAAGATTTGGAACATGTTATGAAAATATAATAAAACAAATGGAAGAGTGAAACACTGACTTTAAGATGAGAATACAAGAAAGACTGAAGTAGGAAAAGAGAGGAAGAAAATGAAGAAACATATTAGAACTATGTGACTCTATGAGGAAAGTAATATAAGAATAATGGATCTCTCAGGTGAAGAGAGAGGGAAAGGGACAGGGAATTTAGTTGAAAATGCTAAAGGACCCTCCCTGGTGACACAACTGGTTAAAGCATAGCACTACAAGCTAGCAGCAGCCACTTCAGTGCGAGTTCAATCCCTAGCGGATCCACATGTTGCAGCAGACCTCTTCTGACTCATCTGCTGTTCCCCTTAGCAGTGTGTACTTCATTGATCTGCCTTTTCTGCTCTCTACTCTGTCTCTGGTGAATCTTCTCACTGCCCCTGTACCTCTGCTCTGTATGCATAAATAAATTTTTATTTAAAAAAAAAAGAAAGAAGAAAGCTTATGACATAAAGAAGGAACTATACAAATCCATGAAGTCCAGAGAAAGCTAGGGTAGCTAAACAAAATGAGTTATACACCAAGACAGAGCATAATTATACACTCACAAGTCCAAGACAAAGAAAGAATATTGAAGTTGACAAGGAAGAAGAAGCAGATAAACTATAAAGGATCTTTGATTAAGCTAACATTGAACTTCTCAGGAAAAAAACACTGTAGGAAAGAAAGCATTAATGTTGTGACTGAAAACATAAAGACTGATAACCAAACATACTCAATCCTGGACGACTCTCCTTCAATATGACTAAGAAATGACTATTTGTCTTTTCAGACAAATAGAAATTGAAGGAATTTTAAAAGCTAGGCCCTACCTCTAAGAAATATTAAAAAGAGCTTTACTATCTAAGCCAAGAAGGGGAACATTCAGAAAGAACTGAAAAAGGGAATAGGACCATAAAATAGAGGACAAAATGGAAGCAACAGACTTTCATATATCAAAAATCAGTGTAAATATAAATAGAATGAAAGCACCAATTGAAATACACAGAATATCTGATTTAGGAAACATAATTCAGCTTTCTACTGTATCCAAGAGACACACATGAACTCCAAAGATAAAGTAAATTCAAAGTAAAGGGTTAGAAACTTATAGTACAAGTGAATGTTACTCAAAGATATGTTGGGACAATAATATTTACATTAGACAAAATAGATTTCCAATTGAAAGATAACAAGAAACAGGGGTGAACACTATATAATGATGAAGGTAACAATTAACGGGAAGATATAATACTCATCAGCTTATATTCAACAAATGGAGGACCCCCAAAATATATTAGGAACACTATCAATTCAGAAAACAAACACTGGCAAAAACACATTTACCATAGGAGACTTCAACACCCTACTTTCACAAATTGGCAGATCAGCAAAACAGTATATGAATAGGGATACAATAGCCTTCAACAAATAATTAAATCACAAGAACCAATCTATAGAACAAAAAGAACACCAGGACACCTAAACAGAGTGTGACATATTCAATAAAAGCTGAAAACAATTTTTTTTTCAAGCACACATGAGACATTCTTCAGTGTTGACCACATAATGGATCAAGATAACTGTTAAGAGCATGGCAGAATAGAGTCTGGGATCAAGCTTTCTTCTAAAATCAACTATTAAAAAAAGGACTGTTTTGAGTGTTAGCATTCCTCTGGTGCTTTGAGCCAGCTATACATTTATCAGGACTTCTCTAGGACTTTCAAAAACCAAAAAAAAAAAAAAAAAAAGAAACAGCAAAAGGAAGACATTCTCCATGGGCACCTGGCTACACTAAGAAGTACATCCCACCTAGCTAGCTAACATCTCCCAGGTGATGGGCCCCAACCTGAATCTCCCAGTGCCCCACCCTAAATATAGAACTCATGGGTACCCACAGATGAGCAATCCAGTCACCAGTTCCTTGGGAGTGGAAAGAATCTCAGCCACACACTTTTTCATGTGCTACAATTTAGAGGGACTAAACTCAGCTGCATTGGGAAGCATGACTCAGCCTGCCAGTCCCACCCAGCAATCCAGGCCACATCATCAACCACAAGTTCCTTTTGAATGGACAGAACTCTGAACTGCAAACGTTTTTTATTTTTTATTCTTCCTGAGCTTCAATATCAAAATAACAAGTGTCAGCCACACCAATCAACTGGCCCATGGTTCCAAGTGGACCAGGACATAACTGGAGCCTTGAACTGCCATGCCCTGTATCAGAGGCCCCCAGCTGCCTCCAACTTCACAAGGAAGTGCACCCACTCAACCTGCTTCACCTCCCAACACACCAGACCACAGCTGGAGACTCATGATGCTGAGTTTGCAGGGACATTTGGATTTCCAGATTGGACCCAGACTAGGCCTTCTAGTGCCATGCCCTGAATATAGAACCCTTGAGTGATCCATGTCATCCAGTCAATGGGAACCCAGCCCATGCTGGAAAGAGTTCCTGGACATCTTGACTACAAACAGCATAGTCTGGTTGATGGGTGTTGTAGGGCTCCTTACCTCTACCCCCACTCAGCTGCCATAATGTCATAGAAGTGTGCAGATCTATCCACGCACCATAAGAACACAGGGAAAACTTACATGCAATCAGCAGTGGTCCAGTTGATGGGAACTGGGGGTGGGGAACACAGAAGTCTCAACCCTGCTTCTTCCCACACCAAGAGGCCCAGACACCAGGCAAATACAAAAACACATGTGTAAGAGTGCACAGTAGTCATGCCTGCCAGTACAAATGGTCAGATGGCCCTTTGCCTAGAACAAATCCAAAAGCAAACAATGGGGAGAAGGAAAAATACAAATGGTTAAGGAAATCCTCCTGGGAACCGTAATTAAAAGAAAACTTAGAGGGCCTTTCCCTGGTGGCGCAGCAGGTTAAAACACAGCACTAAGAAGCTAAAGCCAATTCAGTATGAGTTCGATCCCCAACCAGAGGTGATCCACATGGTGCAGCAGACCTCTTCTGGCCTTCCCACTGCTCCCTTCAGCAGTGTACTTTGTCAGTTGGCCTGTTCTGCCCCCCACTCTGTTTCTGGTTGATCCTTTCACTGCCCCTGCACCTCTGGCCTATACCCCAGTTCTATATGCATAAACAAATAAATCTTTTAAAAAAAATCAAAAACTTAGATATAAGAAAAGATGAAGAAAGGGTAATGTTATGAGAAACATAATCAATAAACAGATTGAATCTTTATTTATTTTAAGATTCATTTATTTATGCATACAGAACCATAGTATAGGTCAGAGGTCTTTTGTTAGGTTTATTCTAAATTATTTTTTGTTGTTGTTGTTGCAATTGTAATAGAGATTTTGTTTTTTATTTCCACTTCTTCTAATTGGTTGTTTGTGTATAGGGAGGCTAATGACTTTTGTGTTTTGATTTTATATCCTGCTTCTTTACTAAACTTGTTCCAGATCTTAAAACATTGAGAATGATGTTGATTACAGTCTTGATGGTCTTGTCAAATATGACCTTTATTATGTTAAAATATGTTCCTTGTATTCAGGGAATTTTGAGGGCCTTTATCATAAATGGATGTTGAACTTTGTCAAATGCTTTCTCAGCATCTATTAATATGATCATACGCTTTTTACTTTTCTTTTTGGTTAATGTGTTGAGTTATATTAATTGATTTTCAGGCATTGATCCATCCTTGTGTCTTTTAATAAATCCTACTTGGTCATGGTGAATTACCTACTGCATATGTATTTCATCTAATGTTTATTTTCAGAGGTGATAATAATTGTCTGAATATTTTGGTGGTCCTTTATTTAGTATATGTTGAGTGTTATGATTTCCTGCTGTATTATCCCCTTAATCATAATGTAGTGACCATTATGTCTCTTTACCTGTTTTAATTTAAAGTCTATTTTATCTGATATAAGTATAGCTGCCCTTGCCTTCTTTTTTTTTTACACTTAGAGTTATTATTGATATGTTGGTGTCTGTGTTTGCCATTTTGTGTTTTTTTTTTACTCTTGTTCTTATTCATTCCTCTCTTGGTTTTTGCTTTAGGACTTCTTCTGTAGATTCTGGTTGTCTTATAAGGTCTTTATATGTTCTTCTAGAGGAAGAAATGAGCTTTGGGCTTGTTTG
>NW_004567104.1:2447634-2458876 GCF_000260355.1 Condylura cristata
AACACCTAAGTTGTAAAGATCAATATAGAGTAAAAGTGTTCTCACTTCTTGTATATCTATTTTCACCTCTTTTGTTGTATTCAGGAAGTTCTCTTTATCACCTTCAATAGCTTTTCAGTTCCTTGGTCTCTCTCCTGATCTTCTAGTATTGCTATAACTCTTAAATTTTTTTTTCCATCATGGTCTCAGATAGCTGCAAAATGCTTCTTCATTCTTTTTCTTTCTTATTTTTCTTTCTTGGTCCTTTTTATTTCTGTATCTTTAAGAGTATTGATTCATTCTTCCATTTCATCAATTCTATTTTCATTACATTTCCTGAGTTCTTTAACCTTTTAATCTCCTGTGTTTCTTTACAGACTCAATTTCATTCTTCTTGTCAATTATTATTTTTCTCATATCACTCTTATCCTTTTCATTGTCTTTAATTATGATGATTTTGAATTCTCTATCTGGCAGACAGAGTTCTTCCATGTCATTATTGTTGAGTTTTGATGGCTGATATTCTCTTTTTGATGTGACCTTCCCCTGAGGTATTTCTTGTTTATTTGTACTTTTCCTTCTCCCTGATGTTTTCTTTCTAATTTTTTGTATGAGTTACTTCTTCTGGAGTGTCAGAAGCTGGTGACCAGATCAAGTCCAGCACTGTTATGCCAAAACTCCACTAGGGCAATGGTACTGTGGGTACTGTCCCTAAAAAAAAAAAAAAAAAACCACCTTCCCTTTGTATTTACTTATTTCCAGAATGGAGTCTTGAGGTTCCTGTCCTATTTAACACCCTGTATTGCAACAATGGCTCTGGGATTGTACTTCCCCTGTGTCCAAAATTCACCCCATTTTCCAATCACAGACAGGCAAAAGGTCTGACTTGTGCACACGTCTCAGAGCACCTCTGTCTGTGTTTTCCCTTTCTTAGTTCCACAGAGAACTGAGTTTCTTTGTGTTTTATCAGGTCCCTGTTTTTCAGGAATGACACCTGGAGTGCACTTCTCTGGTATCCTGTCTACCTAGGCAGTGGATGAATTCCACCTTTGGGCTCAAATTGTGGATGGATACAGGGCCTGGCTTGTGTTCACTTTTCAGCTCACCTCTCTGTGGGGCTTTCCATCTCTTAGTTTCAAAGAGGTTTCTTTCTGTTCCTAACCCATTTCTCTCTCCCTTATAAGAATAGCACCTGTAGTTCAGAATGAACCTTTAAATAAGAAAATAAAGAGCTTCAGGAGGTTAAAGAACTTCAATGGAGGAATTAAAATTCTTGGAAAATTCACAAAAATAGAATATGTGAACTGGAAAAATGAATCCTTACTCTCAAATACACTGATAAAAAGAGATATAAAAGAAAAGGAAAAAGAGTTACAAAGGAAGAAGTCTGAAGAAACTCTTTTGAGAATTATCTGATACCATGAGGAATGGAAATATGAGTCTTAGGAATGCCAGAAGGAGAAGAGAGAGACAAGAGAACTTAAGAAATATTTGAGGAAATAATTAAAAAGAATTTTCTAAATTTGAAGAATTAAATGAAAATACACATTCAAGAAACTAGAAGAATAAAAAAATATTAAATGAAAACTACTGCAATGTGTATACTAATAAAACTCCCAACAGTCCAAGACAAAGTAAAAATAATGAAATTGACTAAGGTGAAGAAGCAGATAACAATAAAGTGAAATGGATTAGGATGACATTAGACTTCTCTGAAAAAACACTATGGGCAAGAAAAGAATGGAGCTAAAAAAATAACCTTTAAACAAACAAATGCCAGCTAAAAATACCCCATTTTGCAAAGATGTCCATCTTTTATGGGGGGAAAATAAGGACCTTTTCAGACAAATAAAATCAGAATTTGCTATTATTAAACCACAGTTACAAGAAATATTATACAAAGCCTTAAAATCTAAAACAGCAAATAAATAAACAGGGATAACTGAGGTATTGAATATAAACACAAAATGATGACCACATGGTAGTAATAGACTTCCATGTATTGACAATCATCCTTGATTGTTAATGGACTAAACTCACTAATGAAAAGACACCAAGAGCATCTGAATTAGAATTCAGAATCTGACATTCTGCTATCTCCAGGAAAAACACCTAAGTTGTAAAGATCAATATAGAGTAAAACCAAAAGGGGCAGTTATACTTATGTAATATAAAATAACTTCAAGCTTAACATGATGACAATGGACAATGATGAACACTACATACTAGTCAAGATGACAATACACCAAATAGACAAAACTCATCATTATATACTCACCAAATAAGGGAGCAACAAAATACATAAACAATTACTATAATCTCTGAAAAAAGATTGGAAAAAATTTATATGTGGTAAGGCTTCAACACCCCACTCTCACCAATGGACAGATCAACAAATAGAAATTAACAAAGACCTAAATGAAGATCTGAACCATATGGACCTTATAGGCATCCATAGGACAAAGCACTCACCAAATCCCAATACTAAGTTTTAGACACAGATCATATGCCAGGATTGACCACATATTAGATTATGAGACACATCAACAAGTACATGAAAATTCACAATTCATACCAAGTATTTTCTCTGAACATAAAGACATCAAATAAGAAATCAATTCTGCAAAGAAAGCAAGGGGTTGCTCCTCTTAGATGGAGAATGAACAATATGTTACCGATTAATTAGGAAACCAAAGTAGATGTTGAAAAATGCATTAGATGAATGAAACTAGCACATAACTTTATAGAACTCATGGACTCAGTGAAAGGAGTATTAAGAATAAAACATATAGCAATACAGTCCCATATCAAGAATAAGAAATAATCCAAAGAAACAACCTCATCTCCCATCTTGAAGAACTAGAAAAAAAGAAACAAAAAATTAAAAAAAAAACAGTAGAATAAAGGTATAATAAAAAACCAAGCAGAAATAAGTGAAATATACATCAAAAAGACAATCAAAAGGTCAATGAAACCAAAAACTTGTTCTTCAAAACAAACAAGCAAAAAGAATAAAGTGGACAAACCTCTAGCAAGTCTCAAAAATGTAAAAAAGGAGAAAACTCAAATAAGAAGGATCATAAATGAAGAGGCACAATAAAAAAACACATCAGAAATCTAGAGGATAATTATTATGAATATTTATATGCAAACAAGGTTAGCAATCTAAATGAGATGAACAAATTCTTAGAACTATGGCAATCTCCCCAAACAAAATAAAGAAGAAATAGAAAACTTAAACAAACCAATTACAAGCAGTAAAACTGAAATAGCAATCAAAATCCTCCCTTCCAAAACTAAAGGCCAGTACCAAATGGTTTCACAAATGAATTTTACTAAATATTCAATGATGAGCTAATCCCTTTCCTACAAAAAGTGGTTCAAAAGTTGATAAAGAGGAATATTAGCAAGTAAATATTCAAAAGGAACACTACCCTAACACCAAAACCTTACAAGACAACACAAAAAAGAAAACTACAGAAAAATCTCCCTATCAAACACAGGTGCAAAAATACTCAATAAAATCTTAGCAAATTGGATCCAACAAAACATCAAAGTGGGAATTATTCCAGGGACACAAGGATGGTTCAACATCTGAAAATCAATTAATGTAATTTAACACATCACAAAAGGAAAAATAAAAATTATATAATTATATAAATATATGCTGAGAAATCATTTGATAAAGTTCAGTATCCATTTATGATGAAGGCCCTCAGGACATTTGGGATAAAAGGAACATATCTTAACATAATAAAATTCATATTATACAAACACACAACTAACATAATTCATAGTGGTGAAAAGCTGAAAATTAAGATCTGGAACAAGATAAGGATTCCCTTTTTCATTACTGATTTTCAAATAGAAGCAAAAGTTCTAACTAGAGGAATTAAAAAAGAGAAAGCCATACAAGGAAGCCAAGGAGAGAAAGAAGTAATACTATCATTATTTGCAGATGATATGATAATATATAGAGAGAATCCTAAAAAAGATCCACAAAAAACTAATTAAAACAATAAAACTGCAAATAACTGTTACAGAAAATAGAAAATAAAAAGAAATGGAAGTATATTCCTTACTCAGTGATTGGAAGAATTAACATTATCAAAATGGCCCTCCTATGAAAGGTAATTTACAGATTCAATGCAAGTCCAATAAAAATCTCAATGTCATTCTTTAAAGAAATGGAATAAATAGTTGAAGTTCATATGAAATCACACAAAATCTCAAGTATCAAAAGCTGACTAAAAAGGGGAAGAACGGAAATGTTACACTTCGCTCCCGGACTTTACGTAATACTACAAAAGCATGATAATAAAAAAAGCATGGTATTAGTACTAAAACAGGCACATAGACCAATGGAATCAACTGAGCACCAGAAATAAAACTAAACATATATAGTTAATTAATCAATCACAAAGAACAAAGCTGGAAAAAGGAAAAATTCTTTTCAATAGATAGTGCTGACACCATAAATATATAGAATATAGGCAAAACACTCCATGACATAAACCTCAGAATCAAGGGAAAAAAATGGATACTATAGATAGCTGGACAACATCAAACTAGAAAGCTTTTGCATAGCAAAAGATATGATAAAACAAAGAGATATCCTACTGAATGGAGAAAATGTTTGCATAGTATACAACAGATTAGGGACTGACATCCAAGTGCAACTGAAAATTTGCACAACTCAACAAAAACAAAACAAACAACCCAATCAGTGATTGGGAAGAAGAACTAAAAAGATATTTCTTCAAAGATGAAATGCAAATGACCACTAGGCATTTCTAACATCATTCATTGTCAGAGAAATGAAAATTAAAACCACAAAGAGATATGATCTCATACCATGAGAATGGTCAACATTAAAAAACAAATAAACAACAAAAGAAACCCTGATGAGTTCTGGAGAAGATGTAAAAAAAAAAAAAAAAAGAACCCTATTACACTGGTGATAGGAATGTAAACTTGTGTAGACAGCATGGGAAGCTGTGTAGAGGGTGCTCAGTAAACTCCTTTTATTGAAGTGCCATTTACAATAGCCAAGGTATGGAAAACCAAATGTCTTGAAACAGAAAAATGGATCAAAAGTTGTGGTATATTTACATGGTGGAATATTTCTTAGCAACCATAAAAGACAAAATGTCATTTGCAGTAACACAAATGTAGTTGGATTATGCCAACTGAAATAAACCAGAAGGAAAAATATAAACATTGGGTGGTTTTACTTATATGCAGAATATAGAGAAAATGAACATAAGGCCAATAAAAAGAAAAAATTAACATGAGGGATACAGCAAGGGAAAAGTAAAGAGGAGGATCAAAACAAGGGAGGTAAGAACACAAGAAAACAGAACCACACATGATAGTCAGCTAATCTATTATGAAGGAGTAAATATACACAGCACCAAAGAAAAGTCTCTTCAATAAATGGTGCTGGGAAAACTGGGCTTCAACATTCAAAGGAATGAAATATACTATTACCTCACACTATATACATAGATCAACTCAAAATGAACATAAGCTTTGAATGTAATGATGTTGGCTCACAGGTGATATGATAGTGGGAGAACTATAAGGACTACCTTGTGAGGACAAACCATTTACTGTACAAAAATACGCAATGATGTAATACAATAATAAATAAATATGGATTTAAAAGTAGCTATCAACAAATTTATGAGGAACGATAAACCAAAATCTCTGATCATGAAGGTATCAAATTAGAGATCAACTACAAAAATAAAACAGGGAAATCCTCAAATACAAAGAAACTGAACAATACTCTAGTGAAAGACTGCTGCTTAATAAGAATAGAGAAGAAATTTTAAAATATAACCTCAACACAAATGACAAGGAAGATAAAATCATTTTGAATTTATGCGACACAGCCAAATCAGTACTAAAATGGAAGTATATAAAAATTCAGGCCCACTGTAAGAAACAAGAAAGAACTCAAATAACATCTCTCATTTCAAGGAATATAGAAAGAGCCAAACAAAACAAAAACCAGTAGATGAATGAGAATGATAAAAATTAGAGTAGAAATAGGGCCCTCCCTGGTGGTGCAGCGGGTTAAAGCGCAGCACTGAGAAGCAAAAGCCACTTGCGCATGAGTTCCATTCCCTCCTGCCTCAGAGGTGACCACATGGCGTGGCAGACCTCTCCTGACCTGCCCGCTGCTCCACTCAGCAGTATACTTCATAGATCTGCTTGTTCTGCTCCCCACTCTGTCTCTGGGGAAGTCTCTCGCCACCCCTTAGCCTCTGGCCTCTCGCCAGTTCTGTATGCACAAATAAATAAATCTTTTAAAAAAATTAGAGTAGAAATAAATGAAATAGAAATAAAAAAGACAGTTCAAAGGTCAATGAAAAAAATAGACAAATCATTAACAAGGCTTTCTAAAACAATAATGGCTAAAACTCAAATTCAGAAATGAGAAAGAAGATACAATAGATGCTTTAGAATATCAGGTAATAGATTACTATAAACATTTACATGCTAACAAGTTCAACAAACTAAAAGATATGGGAAAATCCTTATAATTATGCAATCAGCTGAGAAGGAATAGAGTACGAATAGGGAATAGGGAAGAAATAGAAATCCTGATCAAACCAATAATAACCAAGTAAATCAAAACTCTTCCAAAATACAGTCCATTATCAGATGGCTTCACAAATGTCAAAGATGAACTAATACCTGCCATGATCAAATGCTTCAGAAAATTGAGAAGGAACACTTTAAAACAAATTTTATGAGATCAATACCTAGTACCAGAAACAAACAAAAATAACTGAATCCAATAATTCATTAAAAGGATTATGCATCATGATAAAATGGGATTTATACAAGAAAACAAGGTTGAATTACAGCAGAATATATATCAACATAATTCTTCACATCAAAAAATAAATAGGGCCCTCCCTGGTGGTGCAGTAGGTTAAAGCACAGCACTAAAAAGCTAAAGCCACTTCAGCATAAAATCCCTGCCCTGGGGGTGATCCACATGGATCAGGAGAGGCAGACCTCTCCTGAACCACCTGCTGCTTCCGTTAGTGGTGTACTTTGTCAGTCAGTCTGTTCTTTTCCCCACTATGTCTCTGGTGAAGCGTTTCACTGCCCTGGCCTGAACCCCAGTTCTGTATGCATAAATAAACAAATCTTTAAAAAAAATTAAAAAGAAATATAAAAACCATACGATCATATCAATAGATAGTAAAAAGACATTTATTAAGATATGGCATCCATTTATGTTGAAAAGCCTTGAAAAACTGGGATAAATGGAAAATATCTTAAGTAATGAATCACTGTGACAAACCCACAACTTACAACATTCATAAATGGTAAAAAAAAAAACAAAAAACTTTCTCTCCAAGATATGGAATAGGACAAAGATGTACATATTTGCCACTATCTGTGCAATGTAGTATTGGTAGGCCTAGCTAGAACAATTAGGCAAGAGAAGGCTATAAAAGGAATCCTAATTAGAAAAGTAGTAAAGCTATTTTTATTTGATGATAAAGTATTATACATAGTGAACCCTAAAGGATTTAATAATAAAAAAAAAACTAATGCAGCAAAGTAAAAGATGACAAAATGAATACACAGAAATCAGTTGCTTCTCAATATGCATATAATGACCTAGAAGAATAAATTAAGAGAACCATCACATTTATAATCACATCAAAAACATTAAATGAATAGAAGTAAACTTCAAAAAGGAGGTGAAGTACCTATACAAAGAAAACTATAAAGCTTTGTTAAAATAAATAGAAATCTTACAAAGAAATAGAAAGATATTCCACTCTCATAGATCAGAAGAATGAACATATCAACATGGGCATTATCCCCAAAAGAATTGCACAGATTCAATGCAATCCCAATAAAAGTTTCAGTGGCATCCTTCAAAAAGATGGTGCAAATTTGAATGAAATTCATGTGCAATCACAACAGGGCCTAAGAAGCCAAAGTACGCATAACAAAAAAGAGGAAAAAAGGCATTATCAAGCCACCATATTTCCAACTATATTATAAAGCTATAATAATTATAACAGTATGGTACCTGAACAAAAACAGTCACACAATGGTATAGCATATACAGCTATATGTACAGTTATTCTAAGTCAAAGGAACCATAGAAAACCTCTTCAATTTTTGGTGACAGGAAAAGTGAATAGTTGCATACAGAAGAGTGAAACCAGATCACTAGCTCACAGCATACACAAATGCAACTCAGAAAGGATAAAAGACTTGACCGTAACCCTGAAAACTTAAAAAAAAAAATAGAAAAAAATCATAGGAAAAATGCTTCAAGACATAAACTTCAGAAATAATTGCAGATTTTTCCTGGCATCAAGAAAAACAAAAGAAAATGTAAAAATTATTTCTAGATCAAACTTGAAAGCTTCTGTACAGTGAAAAAGACAGTAACCAAAATGAAGAGACTACCTACTGAGTGAAAGAAAATATTTACACATCAAACATCTGAAAATTGACTGATATTGAAGATCTACAAGGAATTTAAATACTCAATGACAAGTAAACAAACAAATCAAAAAATGAGACAAAGAAGCACTTCTCAAAAGAAAACATGCAGGTGGCCAATAGGTATATAAAAACATGTTCATTATCACGAGCATGAAAATCAAAACCACAATTACATATCATCTCACACTTGTGAGAATGGTCCATATTAAAAACAAACAAACAAAAACAGGAACAACATGTGCTGTTGAGGGTATGGAAAAAGGAACCCTTTTATGTTATGTTGTTTTTGAGAATGTAAATTCATCCAGTCCCTAAGAAAGCAGTGTGAGTTCCCCCCTCCCCAAACTAAAAATTGACCTGCTATATAATCTAGAAATTCCCCTCCTAGGTTTCTACATATGAACAAAACCCCCAAATTTGAAGGGAAACCTGTACTTCTATGTTTATAGCAGTACTATTTAAAATAGCTAAGATAAGGAAACAACCCAAGTGCCTAAAAACAGATGAGTAGATCAAGAAGATGTGGTACATGTAGATGGAATACTATTCAGTGATTGAAAAGGGGAAATCTCATATTATTTTCAGCAACATGGATGGTGCTGGAAGAGATTATGCTGAGAAAAATAAACGAGAAGGAGAAAAATACTGAATGTTGTCACTTACATATGGGATATAGAGAAACAAAACAATATATCAGAATAAAGCTAATTCAAAAATCAAGATTCAAAACAAACCAAAGAATTGAGGTATATAAAGATGGAAAATGAATGAGACTGGTAAAAACAAAGTGGGGAGAGAGAACAAGGGACTATAGTGGAAGACTATAGATGCTTATGTTGTAAGTGAGTTATACTGACATCATCTGAAGGGCAGATCCTAAACTTCCTAAACATATGTACTTCAATTAGAAAAAAATATTAAAAAATTAAAATAAAACAAATTTTAAAGCATCAAAAATAAGTTAAAATAGAAATTATTGTTAACTAAATAATTAAAAAATAGAAGTCACTGTTAATGCAATGTTCTGCTTGTTTGTTTGTTTTATGGTTCACTTTTCCTTTAAACCACTTTTGGAAATTCATTCAGGACTCAAGTTATCAATGTTTAAAAAATCAATTTGGATTACTGAAAAGAATATATTCTGATAACTTTATCTTTTTCCTATATAACTTGCTTTATTATACTATTATTGAAGAATGTGCATACATACAAGAAAATACTATATGGCATACATCTCAGTAACATCTTTAAAGATTCATCCCCCAAAGCAAAGGAAGTAAGGAAAAGTTAAACAGCAAGGTTTACATCAAACTAAAAATCTTCTGTGCAGTAAAAGAGACATTAGCCAAAACAAAGAAATACCCTACTGATTAGAAGAAAATATTTGCATTCAATACAACTGATGAGGGTCTGATCAAAGATCTATGAGAGCTCCCATGACTCAACAAAAATAAAGTAAGCAATCCAGTCAAAAAATTGTGCAGAAGAGCAAAAAGACACTTCTCCAAGGCCAAAATGCAATCGGCCAACAGGTATATGAAAAAATGTTTAGTGTCACTTTTAATCAGGGAAATGCAAATCAAACCACAAATACTCACCATACCAGTGAGAATGGCACATATTTAAAAAAAAAAAAAAAGAAAATGGCCCTCCCTGGTGGCGAAGCGGTTTGTTAAAGCACAGCACTGAAAAGCTAAAGCCACTTCAGCATGAGTTCAATCCCTGCCCGCCCAGAAGTTGATCCACATGGCGTGGCAGGCCTCTTCTGACCTGCCCGCTGCTTCCCTCAGCAGTGTACTTCATAGATCTGCCTGTTCTGCTCCCAGCTCTGTCTCTGGTGAAGCCTCTCACTGCCCCTACACCTCTGGCTTATACCCCAACTCTGTATGCATAAATAAATAAATCCTTTAAAGAAAAAACCCAAAAAACTAGCACCAACAAAAGTTAGCAAGAATGTAGAGATAAAAGAACTCTCCTACAGTGTTGGTGGGAATGGGAACTGGTCCAACTCTGTGGAGTTTCCTCAGTCTATTAAAAATGGAGCTACCATATGATTCAGTATTCCACTCATAGGAAATCGACTGAAAGAACACAAAAATATTAATTCAAAAAGATAACTGCACCCTATATTTATTGTAGCAATATTTACAACAGGTAAGATATGGAAATAGCCCAAATGCCCTAAAAATATATGACTGGATCAAGAAGGTGTGGCATATATACACATTGGAATACTATTTAGGAATTTAAAAAGATAAACTCATGCCATTTGCAGCAGATGGGTGGAGCTGGAAGGGATTATGCTTAGTGAAATCAGCCAGAAGGAAAAAGAAAAATACTGGATGGTTTTACTTATATAGGAGGAATATAGGGGAACCAAATAAGAGGTCAGGAAAAATAATAAATAAAAAGACCCCAATTAACGGGCAAATACAAATCAGAGACATTCTTCAGTGGAGTGAAGGGAGAGGGATCAAAACAGTGGAGGTAAGAGCATAAGGGACAATGGTGATAGTGCACCGATGACTTGGTGGTGGGAATTTTATGGGGATGACTTATTAGAGGAGAAAGCAAACATTGTGCAAAAAATGAACAACGTTGTAAAATATACCCTACTGGTGCTTCCTCTGTGTTTTCACATTCACCTTTCCCAAATGCCTGTCAAGGTTCACCTGCCATACAGACTTTAGGTACAATAGGTAGAGCAAGGTTAGAGAGGGAGTGGAGGAAAGGTGAAGGGGTAAGGATTAGAGATAGGGAGAGACTGAGA
>NW_004567104.1:2460407-2464141 GCF_000260355.1 Condylura cristata
AATTTTTTTAAAATTTAAGTTCAAAATTGTGGACACCATGTTGGTGCAAGAAGTTAAAGCACAGCACTATGAAGCTATCCACCACCATTATAGCGTAAGTTCTATCCCCAGCCATGGAGGTGACCTGGCCATGGAAGTGCATGGTGCAGCAGACCGCTCCTATCTCCCACTGCTCCCCTCAGCAGTGTATTTCAGTAGATCCACCTTTTCTTCTCCCCAGTCTGTCTCTGGTGAGTCCTCACCCCCACACTGCTGGCCTATACTCCAGTTCTTATATGCATAAATAAATCATAAAAAAAATGTAGACAAAAGGTAATCCAACATTTGGAAAAATTTGGCATAGAGCATCCTAAACAGAAGAGTTTGTTTTTATAACAGGAGCTCCACAGCGCCTAACAGCCATGGGGTATGGCTCTCTGCTGAAGCATACATTAACAAGCTGAGCTTGATAGCCTACTGCAATGCCAGGCAGATTTGAGGCCTAGGGTCCCTTGGGTTCTGGCAATGTTGACCTGGACTGCACTGTGGTAGACTTCCATGCCAGCCTGGCAGGCTCTGACAAAATTGATGGCAGTAATTTTCTTGCCCTGTGCCAGTGTAAGATAGCCCAGGGCTCTGGTAGTGAAAGTTGCCTGGTCTATGCTAACTGCAGAGAGAGAAGCCCTCAGCACACTGTCAGCCAGGTGGATTCCATGAGGTGGCCTGATCTCTGCTGTGGGTTTCTCTGCACCTCTATACCTGACACTGCTCAAACACAGGGGTGCAGTGAGCATCTGGCTCTGCTGAAGTCAGTTCTGAGAGCAAATCCCTTGAGCCCACCTGTCTCCCACTGCTCCCCTCAGCAGTGTATCTCAGTAGATCCACCTGTTTTTCTCCCCAGTCTGTCTCTGGTGAGCCCTCTCACACCCACACTGCTGGCCTATTCTCCAGGTCTTGACCTCAGCATAGGTCAGGACTGGATGTAATTGAATATGATGCTGGGATTTTAAACAGATGAATCAGTTTGAACTCCCAATGGGCCAATTCATTTCAAGCCTCACAAGTACCATTCAAGGTTTTTAAGACCATTCAGAATTGCAAATTGGATCAACGTGACTAGGGATAGACTAGAATCAAATAGCTGGGATTATAAACATACCAATCAGGCAGAGACACTTAAGCTACAGA
Organism: Condylura cristata; assembly: GCF_000260355.1. NCBI lineage: Eukaryota > Metazoa > Chordata > Mammalia > Eulipotyphla > Talpidae > Condylura > Condylura cristata. The sequence continues at coordinate 2,461,575 of NW_004567104.1, forward strand.
AGCAGACAGATTTATTTTTTTATTTTAATTAAAAAAATATTCATTACATTGTCCTTCATTTTTGTCCAATGTTTTATTTCTCTGTGAAATTCACCACCAATTCACCCATGCACCATCCCCATAGTACCTGTGCTCTTCCCACCCCTGTCCTGGTCCTTCTATGGGATGTCCTCCTCCCCTACAGAATGTGTTTGATCTATAGTTGCCTGATGATTTTGATTTTTACTTTATTATAGTTACTTTTTCTCCTATTCTTTATTTGTTTTTTCTACATTCCTCCTAAAAGTGAAAACATTTGATATTTTCTTTTTCTTTCTGGCTATTTCACTGAGGATTATCCCTTCCAGCTTCATCCATGTTGCTGTGAAGTGCATGAGTTCATCCTTTTTCATTATTTTATGCACTCTTCAGACAGTTTAAAACAGATCTGAAGGAACTCCAAGAAAGACCTGTGCAGATGGATTTGTTGTGACAGAGACCTTTAGACTGTAAGATCTTTGCAGAGACCTTGCTGCTTTACCTGCCTCTGGTCCTGCCTTAACATTATGAGGAGGCACATCATGGGAGTCACTTTCTGCCTATGCCTGGTGTCTCAAAAAGAGCTAGCTGCTGCTGGCTTATGCCCAGCTTCTCTTTGCTATTAGTGCAACGGCATCTTTAAGAGCTGTAACACTGGTGTCTCTGGCACTGCCATTGACCAGTGTTCACAGATATTGCTGAATGGTGCTGACTAGCATTGCTGACCTGTGATTAGCATTGCTGACCTCTGTGTAGCAACCACTAATAATATCCACCTCTTCTGATCTTCCTTGTGCTGTTGTGTCCAGCTCTGTCCAGTCAAACATCTGATCCTGTTTATCCCAGACTTCCTATTGCTGCTCCTGGCTTCTTTGGTTTCACCTCAGCAGCCACACCTGCGTTCATCTCCAGCTGCTACTGTGAGTTGGATACTTGTTTACCACTTACTGGTGTGCCACCAGCACCAGACTCTTTTTGAAGGGACAGCACCATCTTGCATCAGCAGCTTTGCTTTGACACTATTTGGGGTGGGACAGATGGCCATTTGTGTCCTTAGAAACTCTTTCCTTTCTCCCAATCTACTTCTGTTAATAAACCCTGTCTTTGTTGCACCCTTTTATAGCATTCTAATTTAAAGGTTATGGGCCCCCAAACTGGGGTCCTGTTTGGCCTGCCGACTAACATTACCAGCTTAAATATGTGGGAGGGCAAAACCAGCACACCAAAACATGTGTTCATCAAAAGGCTTATTTGATGGGAAGAGATCTGAAGACTGAATGGAAATTTTTTTTTGCTATTTAAACATAAACCTCTGTTTTAAAGTCTTCTCCTTGAAGAAGTACTTTTGTTTCCCCCAGCAATACTAACTGACTTCTTTCTTCCCCTTGAACTAGCTAAGGAATTTAAGATGATGTATCAAGTCAATTGGGTGAGTTACTCAACAGAGCCAGGTCTCTCTTATGTATACAGGTGAGATACACACACACACAAACACACACACATATATATGTGTGTGGGGGGGGGCATTAAGAATCGCCATGATTTTTCTTGATTTTATACATCTATGCTTGTTTGATAATTCACCAAACTAGAAAAACACTGAAGTAAATGGGATGATTTCAATTGTACCCCGCATAGTTAATTGGGAATTCCAGTCATATGGGAAATTGAAGCTACAATTACAGATGATCTGCAATTGTAGATTTTTGAATCTGTTCCTTTTAAAACTGAATCCCTTCCTAAACGATGGAGGATTTTATGAGTTTCAGTGACATCACCAAAATGTGTGCTGAATATGGCCTGCCAGTGTTTAAACTGGTCTCAAGCTTGAGGTCAATGGAGTCTGGGTCTTATCATTCTACATCAAACTTTGAATCCTGTCTTTAATATGTTGACAATGTATACCTTTCAGCTTGCAACAGTTCTATAATGAAGTGATATTAAACAGAGTTCTATCACAGCCCCACTCAGGATGGAAGCCACTCTTGTGGCTTGCTAAAGAGTCAGTGAGAGATTTTAATACTCAGGGACTTAGGGACAAATAACCATCAGGAAGTAGCCACAGAAGAATAGAAGTTTGATGGTAAATCCCCTGAAGAATAAAAGATTAAAGTCTCTTTGGGAGGGCTGAAACAGCTTAGTTGAAAGAAATCACAAGCTAATAGTATGAATTGTGAACATGTAGACTAAATTATGTATTGGAGAACCCCATACAAACAATTCTGCACACCACAATGACCAAGAGGTCATGGTCAATGACCATTAGAGATGAAAAGCATTAGATTCTGACTAATGATTATCTCACAGTTTCCTTGATGAAAAAATCTTAGCCGGCATGCACAGTTGAGATGTAACCTGTCTGTACATGCTATGGCAGAGATAAAACCAGAACAGGTTATACCACTGCTCACTCCGCTCTGCATCGTAGACTTACCCTTTAAATATTTCCTTCTACCATGTCTTTTGCAGCAACTTGGATGGAGCTGGAAAAGATCATGCTTAGTGAGATAAGCCAGAAAGAGAAAGAAAAATACCGCATGGTTTCACTC
>NW_004567104.1:2464913-2466127 GCF_000260355.1 Condylura cristata
GATCTGCCTGTTCTGCTCCCCACTCTGTCCCTGGTGAATCCTCTCACCCTCCACATCTCTGGCCTGTATGAATAAATAAAATAAATATTTAAAAAAAAATTCCCACACTCATTACTAAGATTTGACAGGCCCACTCTCCATTGCTCATCTCCTTTCCTCCCTTTATGTTTTTCAGATATGGAAGTTGAGTGACAGTTGACATTCATCCATTTGATTACATAACTATTTGTCTTGTAGCAAATTGAGTAGGATATGAAAGATATAGTCTATAGTCTAATCTGTACCACAGGTGAGGTACATCAAGATGCCATATAATTAAGAGCATTGGGAGAATGCACAGCCTTGTGGAAAGAAGAGAAGAATTTCGATGGATTCATATGCATATAAGTACCTGTAGATATCATGTACTTTATTCATGTGCTCCCTGCAGACTTTAGGTTTGTAATGCCTGTTTTAGCTTATGTACCAGTGATCTCATATTTGGGTTCAAACTTGAGGTTGAAATAATTTTTTTTATTCCAATAGATAGTACCTATTTCTTTTCAAAAATATAAAATAGATTGTTTTTATGGTAGTAACGTGCCCATAGTTCAGCCTATGCCAAAATTTTTAAACACAGTAATATATACCTCAATTTCCCCTGTTGCTAACATAGTTCTGACCAAAAGGAGGTAGTCAAAACATACTGATAAGCTAGGGAATTTTTTTTCCTTTTAAGAGGGTACAGATGTAGTGGGTTTGCATTTGCTCATTTCCTACTTTTTACTTTGAATGGAAAATTTCTCTGGAGATACAAGTACAATTTTTACCCACAAGACAAGTAGGGGGATGACAGTCAATTTGTGAAGATATTGAATAGATATAAAGGCAGAGTATGGGTCCTTGTGTGCTACTAAGTAACCAAACCATTGCTAGCAACCAGCTGGTTTGGTTATATGAGAAAAATCAATCAGTCATTGTTTATTACATTGTGATTTAGCTGCTCTGTTACTTGTAGACAAAAGGCATTTCAAACTGATTCCTCTTTCCTCCTGTCCACTTAATCTGCCTATTATTTCTGTACTACTACATCTGCCAAGTTATGCTAACATTCCAAATGCAGTTCCTATCCAACAGTTTTTATAAGGAATCACTCTTGTGCAGTACAGGTTGTTATAGAGTGTTGAAAAGTGGGTGATTCCTGGCTGGAGTCATCAGAAGAGATTTCATGGGGA
>NW_004567104.1:2467342-2476021 GCF_000260355.1 Condylura cristata
AAAAAAAAAAAAAGACAAAACATTGTTAACAGAAATAGAAGAAGACATGAAGAAAGACATCCCCTATTTAGGGTTTGGAATAATTAAAATTATCACAATGACCATCTGATCAAAAGCAATTTACAGATTCAATGATATTACAATAAATATCTCAATAATATTTTTCAAAGAAATAGAACAAATATTACTTAAATTCATATGAAATCACCAACAACCTTGAATATCCAAAGCTCTCCTAGTCAATAAAAAAAAGAACGGAGGTATTATGCTGCCAGAATTCAAACTACATAGCCACTTCAGACAACACAGTCATAATAATTAAAAAAGCATGATACTAATATTAGAACAAAAATAGACACACAGGCTAATGGAATCAAATTAAAAACCCAGAAATAAAGCCATATGTATATGGTCACTTAATCTGTGACCAAGGAAAAAAATGTACATAGAACAAGTATAGGTGTTGCTGGGAAAAGTGGACCTCTACATGCAAATGAATGAAACTACTCTACTATCAAAATGGATAAAATACTTGAAATTAAGACCCGAAATCATAAGACAGATGAAAACAGTTTCCATGACATGCATCCAGAAACATTTTTGAGGATTTATCCCCAGAAGAAAATAAAATGAAGGAAAAGAAACAGCTGGGACTATATTGAGCTAACAAGCACTGTACAGCACAAAAGACAATCAAAATGAAGAGACAATATTTGTACAACATGTATCTAATAAGGGACTGATATTAAAGATCCACAAAGATCACACACAACTCCACAAAACCAATACAAACAATACAGGCAAATATGGGCAGACCTAAAAAGACAATTATCCAAAAAGGAAATGCAAATTACTAACAGTTTTATGTAAAAATGTTCAACATTACTTATAATCAAGGAATTGCAAATGAAAACCACAATGAGATACCACCTCACACTGGTGAGAATAGCCCTAATTAAAACACAACTGATAATAATGCTAGGGAAGATACAAAGAAAAAGAACATCCTTGCATAATGTAGGCTATGTGTGCAAGTTTTGAATATAGGTCTTGAATGACCTATAGGTCTTTGAATATAGGTCTTTTGAATATAGCATCTTCATAAGCTTCTTTAGTAAAATGTGATTTAAATGTTTATTTTGTTTATCAGGTTTTTCCTTCTTTACTTCTGAAAAGTATCACATTATCTTTTAGGTGTGTTTTGCTCCATACCTTGCAGCTCCATACCTGAGCTGCAAGGTAGCTGAGTTACTAGGTAGACCAAGAAAGGCAGTAAAGAAAGCTATTCTGACATTCTGTGCTCTTAAGAACTGGGATGGTTTAGCACACACTAGATCCAACACTTTCCCTACTCAGAGCACATTCTCTAGCAGCTCTCAGGAGTCTTTCCCTCTGGGTTGAAACTCTTGCTCTTGGGCCAGTATTCGCAACCTCAGTCCTAGTTTGGTGATGCTGTTGCTTGATTGTAGTGTGTTCATTTTCATTGCTGTATAAAACTGTATTGTGTGAATCTGTCAAATTTTAACCATTTTTATTGTTGATGGAACTCTTGAACGTCTATCACCCCATTAGCTACATACTCATGCACCCCATTCAATAGATTTTTGTTGGATGAATGAATTGGAGTGTTGGCATTAGATAATATTGGAAATGCTAATTGTATTAATAATGTTCAGATATGTGAAACTCTGGTGAGAAGTTTGCACTTGTTTAGGCAAAGAAAATTTAAGGAGGCAAGGTCAGCAGTGTGAACTATGGAACCAGACTATTTGTGTTTAGTGCCCTGTACTACTTGCTAACGCAAGCTACGTAACAGAGCAATTTACCTAATATCACTGTCTTCAATATCCTTATTTTAAAAAAATGAGTATCAGAAAGATGTTTTGAAGATTTAATGAATGGATATTTAAATTTTGTTTACATTAGTACCCAGGCCATGTTCAGTTCTACAGTATTGCTTGTTAAGTAAAACAAGGGTTCACGGTAGGTTTTTGAACAGATAAGTGGCAACTTGTAGCAGAGTAAGAGGAGCAGAAACAACAGAACAGCTGTAGCTGCTCTGCTATTTTACTTATTAGGACATTGCTACTCATTTTTTGCCTATACAAGAAAGACTAGTGAGACTTTCTCATGCAGAAACAAAATTGAAAATTGAAATGAGCAAATTATATCTCAAAGATTTCATTCTTAGTAGTATAAACGCTTATATGATAAACCCACAGCCAATATCATATTCAATGAAAGTGTTTTTACTAATATCAGGAACAACATAAAAGTGGTTCACTCTACCACTTTTATTCAGCATCATTTTGAAAGCCTTGGATAAAACAACTAGGTAAGAAAAAGGCATAAAAGAAATTCAAATTGGAACAAAAGTGAAATTGTCACTATTCACAAATGAAATGCTAATATACTTAGAGAAATAAAAATTATTCTAGAAAAAAAAGCTTCTAGAAATAATAAATGAAAACATAAAGGTGGCAAGATATCAAATCAATACACAAAAACCGGTGACATTTCTATATGTGAACAATCTATCAGAAGAAAGAGAAATTGGAATACAGTACCATTTACAATCATGCAAATAGAATGAAATACCTAGGAATAACTTAATGAAATAGGTGAAGTATCTATACAATGCAAACTATAAAACCCTATTAAAGGAAATACAAGAAGACATACAGAAATAGAAAGACATTCCATGCTCGTGGGAAGGAAGAATTAACATTGGTTATATTACCAAAATTAATTTATAGATTTAATACAATACTTGTTAAAATACCTATTTTTAATAGGAAATAGAAAAAAATATTAAATTTATATGTAATCACAAATGGCTCCAAATAACTAAAACAGTTGACACAACAGAAGAAAACAAAGGCATCACACTTTCTGCCTTCAAAAATATTACATAACAACAGTGATCAAAACAGCATTGTGCTAGAACAAAAACAGAAACTCAGACCAATGGTATATAAGTAAAAGCCCAGAGGTAAATTCATTGTACATAAATGGTTCTGGGAAACATAATCACATGAAAAAAAATAAATACAACACATATTTAATACCATTCAATTCACTCAAATGAATTAAATATTTAGACATAAGAATTCAAACTAAAAAATACTTGAAAGAAAATAAAGTCAACACACTATAGGATATCTACCACAAAGATGTATAGGGGAATAAAACATAGTAGCAATGGAAACAAAACCAAAAATAAACATTTGGGGCTATATCAAATTTAAAAACTTTTGTACATAACAAGAAACCATCACAAAACAAAAAGGGAACCTTTAGAGTGGGAAAATATTTGTATACCATACATCTGACAAAGAGTTGATTTCCAAAATTTATAAAGTAATTACACACTCCAATAACAAAGAAACATATGATCCAATCAGAAAATGGACAAAGTACCTCAATAGACCTTCTTAAAGAACAAATAAAGAAAATCAATGGTTTATAGACATGAAAAAAAATGTTCAACATGACTTATTATGAGAGAAATGCAAATCAAATCCACAATGAAATACCACTTCACCCCAGGGTGAATCGACCATGTTAAAAAGAAAGGATTTAACAAATGTTGGTGAGGTTACGGTAAAAAAGGAACTCATCACTGTTGGTGGAAATGCAAGCTGGTACAGCCCCTGTGGGAAACGGTATGGAGATTTCTTATGAAAATAAAAATGGAAATTCCTTTGACCAGCAATACCACTAGGTAATTTTCTAAATAACATGAAAAATTGAATACAAAAGATCTATCTACAACAAGATTAGAAACAATTTACAATCACCAAATCATGGCACCAACATGTAGTGGACTATTACACAGCTGTGATGAAAAATGAAATGGAGGCATTTGGGATGTGAGTACATTGAGTGAAATCAGTCAAAAAAAGTGACAGGCAGGTTTTGGATGCTTTTCTTTATCTGTGGTATATAAATATCCTCCCCAAATTACACACAAACAACAGAAGAAATAAAAATTTGAACTCATCAAAAAGAAGATAATTTTTACCTGAAGGAATAAGGAAGAGGGTGAAAGGGATGGAATAGGAAGACAGACAGTATATGGGAAATGGATGTTTTAGTGGCAGATAAAAAAAAAAAAAAGATTTACTAGATAATTTTTAGACTTGTTATGAAGGTAAAGAAGTAAAAACAATGTAGTACTAGCAGAAAAACAGGCATAAAACTCCATTCTTTGTCTTCTCAGGCAAGTTGTGAATAAATTGTTTGTAATTATAACTTGTAGTTACAAAACTTTTACTTTTTATAACTATCAATTAGTGAACAATTGTCATTGCAGCAGAATTTCAGCTAGGAAGAGGGTGATTTTTTTCCCATGTCACAGTTTAAGAATTTCCCTCAGTTTTCTGTTCATAAGACCTATCGAGATTTACAGGAATTTCCCTGTAAGTTTTCTTCTGTGCATTTGTCTCTGGAATCCTAGGTTATCTCCCTGGAGTTAAACTATAGAAGAGTGAATATGTGAGTCCAGGAAGAAATAGAAGCTGCACTCCAGCAGCATGATTTGAAAAGAACTTAAGAAAAGTACCATTTACAGTTAAATTATAGTGCAGATCCCCAAAGATCTTGGATTCACCCTTATCCTGAAGGAGCAATGGGAGGAGGGACTTAAAAGAGCCCCGAAAAGGCTAAGGACAGAAGCTGTGGGCTAAAGACATTCAGCCAGTGGCTCCCTGGTACAGAGGGAACTGTGAGATTGAATACTAGTCCTTCTTAAACCATCCTCTAGCATCCTGACAAGACACCCATTAGATAAGCATGTGTAGAAGTAGGAGGGAGCAAAAGTCCATTGAGGCAATTCCTCAGGGTCAGCCTTCTAAAGGCACAGAGCGGGTGTAGCAGGTGGATGCAACAAAATGAAGGAGAAAATAACAGATACCCAGCAGGAGCAGTCATAGTATGGGGCGGCAGCCCCATTCACTTATTTCATATTTAACTTAATCTTATAAAATAGCTATAATCTATATTAAATTTCAGCTCTATCCAAAACTTTTCCTACTTGGAAAATTTGGTAGGTTATTTTTTTTGGTCTGCAAGTGCTCCAAATATTTTGTTCATATTAATGGGAATAACATTCTCAAACCCAAACATAACCTACCAAATCTTATGAATGTTTCCTTCCAGACTGCTTTGCATTTACAAATTTGCATTTACAAATTTACATACATATAAGCATCTATATATGTAGATATTTTTATGTAAACAGAATCTTTTTGTTAATTTCCTTCAACTTCTTAGTGTCTGATTTCTGCTTCCTCCCCCACCCACTTAAATTATTTTATTACTCTGTGACAATAGAGATATAGAATTATGTACAACACTTCCTTGTGCTCCTAGGTCATGCACAACTATGACACTTAATTTATAAATAATCAAAATATTTAAAAATAAAAAATTTTGACAATGTTAACATAATGCACTACAGCATAACCTAAACAAAATTATTGTACTTGGGTTTAGTGATAGAAGCTGCTTTATTTTTTTTACTTGACTTGTTATTTTTGTTTCTGAGTATGGTAGTCGATCATTTGTATCATCATTGTTATCACTGCTATTATTTTTCCTTTTAAACAAAAACAGTATACTCTCGTTTCTACTACCAACAAGTATAGTAGTACACACCCATACATACAGAAAAATTGAAAGAGCACCATTTCACAAAAATGTTTTTCATGTATTTTTACTATTGTATGTCCTGGTAATTAATTTTTTAAGCTGATTAGCACAGAGAAAGACATATCCAAAGAATCAACTTGCTTCCTGAGTGGTACTAATAATTATACAATTATATCTGAATATTGCATATAATATGATTCAATTGTCCAATGAATCTTTCCCTCCTCAAACTATAGGTAACCTTTTACACAAGATGAAGTAATTTTGGCTCCAGTTGACCTTGGTGCCTTATTTTCATTCTAGGTCTGCCACAATTCTTTCCTTATTAATCTGTTACTGTAGAGTATATTGTACATTTTCATGATGTCATATCAATGTTGCAGATAACTAACTTAAGGAACCAAAATGTCCTTCAATTTTGATTATCATTGCAAATCTCAAGTTTTATCTTCATAATTAGTCAAAACAAATCACCTAAGTACAAAAGCAGATAAAGAATGTTGTCATTTGAATATGTGAGGGCATACAAGGTCAAATGCATTGTTATCCTTAATATATAGAAGTTAAAATTTATCCCTTCAAGTGATCAGTTGATGATAATGTGATATAAGCAAAAAAGAAGACACTGGAATTAGTGGCTGTACGAATCAGATGGTTATCCACTTGATATAGAAGATGCTGATGTATGAGAATAAAGATTAAAATAATTTCAAAGATACTCCCTCTCCCAACTCCCAGCCTTGGGTCAATGAGCATTTACCAGCTCTACTTTCCTATATGGAGTACAAATACAATCAAGACTGAATGCAGGGCAGAGAAAACAGTTGTCACACACTGTTTCAGACCTCACAACGTTTTGACTACTCTTCAGCAAACATTTATTCAGGAATGATTTGTGTCCAGTAGTGCTTCATATGATGAGAATAAAATAGTGGGCAAAAATATACACGGCTTCTGCCCTGTTGGCACTTACGATAGACGACAACATTAAATAGTGTCCCACATACTGAAAAACTGTAAAAGGAAGAAAGTACATTATAGAACTTATGATCATTCAAATAAGACTGTGCTTCAGTCCACATTTGTCCTTCAAACAAAGCTTCTATTAAACAAATAGAGGAAAGTTCATGACATATTTATGAAAAATATTCCAGTTTAAACAGAAGTGTACAAATGGACACACTGCTTTACCTTCTAGGGCCACTCTATGGACACTGATGTTAGATAACTGAAACTTTTAACCTTTTCAAAATCAAGAATGCTGCTGGATATGAATCCCCATGGTCACTGGGTGCCAGGAGCAAGGCTGATTTTGGGGGCTGAGACACCTAAACCTGAGCCTGCTGCCTGCAGGTGTTCTTGCTCTCTTGACTCCAGGAATCCCAGCTCCAATTATGGCTTCTTGAAGTCAAAGTCCCACCAGCCTGCTTTGATATGAGTGTAGGATAGGCTGGCTTTTTCTCCATTTTATATCTGGTTATAGCATTCTAAAATGGGCCCTCCTTGGAGGTGCAGTGGATTAATACACAGCAGTGCAAGCTAGTACCCGCTTCAGTGCAAGTTCCATCCCCAGCCCTGGAGGTGAGCTACATGGGCAGCAGGCCTCTCCTGTCATAACTTCTCCCCTTAGCAGTGCAATTCATCAATCTGCCTGTTGTGCTCCTCACTCTGTCTCTAGTGAATCCTCTCACCATCTCTGCACCTCTGGCCTGTACACCAATTCTTTTTGCACACACAAAAAAAAATATTTTCTAAAAAAAAAAAAAGGATTCTAAAATGGACGAATCAGGTTCAAGCCCAACTTATTAGTTAATTATTTTGATTCAAAAATGGAAAATGAGCTGACGTGTGCTAAACGATCCAATCTAACACCTAGCTTTGAAAATAGACCAACCAGGCTTATAGGGTGTGGAATCCTGAAGGGGATATAAAGCAGAGCAAAAACCAGCTTGATTCATTCTACTCCAGCAGAATTCATTCTTCTGCTGGTCTTTGAAGAGGAAGAATTATTAGACAACATTTGAAGAAGGATTCAACTGCCAACCTCTGCAGAGATGTGGTCAAACTCCGCAGGATTCACCAGACTTTTCTAGGCCTCTAAACCTCCACATCTCTGTAGACCTTCACAGAAACTTGGCTGTTGCACCTGCTTCCAGTTTGTTCTCTGACATCATACATAAGAAACACCTTTGGACACAATCCAACATCTCAAAGAACTGACGACAGCCTCTGGTTCTCTGGCATCACAGTTTTCTGCAGTTGAGTTCATTGCTGTCTGGTTTAGCATCTAGCCCATGTGTTAGGCTGCTTCCATGTCAACTCATCTTCCACAAGTGACTTTTTTGGGACTTCCATATACTGTGGACTCTATGTGGGGTGAGTTAGCTAGCTACCTGTGGCTTCAAAAATTCTTTCTTTTCCCCCAATCTACTGGTTGTTAAAGAAACACTGTTGCTGGAATCTGCAATTGAGTCATCTTGTACATAAGAGAACCCACTGACAGGTTCCATATCTTGTTCATTATTCTATAGCACCATCTGTGTGGCTGTTTGGCAAGCACTCTCTTAGTGTGTCTTTCAGCACTGTTTCAGTGCCAACAGTATGGTGTCAATGTAGGGTAAATGGTGTTTAACATTGAACCCAGGAAATTGGATCATGTTAAAAAAACTTCCCTTCAATTCTTCCTCCCAGAAGCAGTCTGAAATCTAGAAACTCTAGACATTCCTTACCAGGAATGGAAACATGACGTGTTTAGGCAGCATTTCTATTTCAGCCTATGTAATTTCTCTTTTGTTCTTTCTCCCAGCCCCTGCCTAGTTTCTGTTACTAATCTCAGTTTTTTTTTGTTTTTTTTTTTTAGCCCCTGCTTGATAACGTGAAATTGCTCTGACTTTTATTGTTGCTGGGTTGTATAGTAACTAACCTCAAATCAGCCTGGTCTGTATTTAAAGAAGTGAAAAACAATCACTCTTACTGATATTTTTTCTCTGAGCTTCTCAGGCTTTTAGGTCTTATAGGTTAATGCAT
>NW_004567104.1:2476466-2479691 GCF_000260355.1 Condylura cristata
TTCTCTAACCAAGAATATTTCTAAAATTTTAACTACCTCTTTAACAACACCCAAACATTACCTAGAAGGTGCATTTTAAGCTTTTATTATATAAAGGAGGTTACCAAAAATTACATCAGGCTGAAGTTCAGTCTAACAGCCAACTTAATGTTTTCTTTGACTGTTGAGGAGGGACAATCACCTCCATTTACAAAAAAGATGTATTGTGGAGTTTAAGCAATATAACTAGTTGGCAAGGGAACAAACTGATTTTATTTAATTTAGGGAACAAACTGGTTTTAATGTGGCTGATTTCTATGTATCCTTTATGTGCAACTTAGTCATCATTTTATGGATTTCATGAATTTCCCCATCCCAACACAAAGACAATGGGTGGGTATACCAGGATGTATTGACACAATAAATATCTGCCTAAATTTCAAAATGTGTACTACATTGATCTCATATAATAACAAAGAAAGAGTAAATAACAGAACACTGTGGTGTAGAGGGTGATTGATATGGATATTCAGAAGAAGGTATAATTTCCTCTGGAGAAGACTACCTTGGTTAAAATTCTAGCTCTCTCTCACTCTCTATGTAACCTTGTTCAGACACTGAAACACTCTGTGCCTCAATTTTCCCCATCTGTGAAATAGAGATAATAGTATTTACCCAATAGGGTTGCTGTGAGAATTAAATGAATTGCATATACAAAATGCTGACAGTAGTGCCTGACACATAGTGCATGCTATATTAATATTATTTATTATTATGGCATGTAGTTGGCCTAGTAGTAGATGTAGAATTTAAACTGGAACAGAAGGAAATGCATGAGCTATACCTGGATGTATGCCTACATTTTTATATGGTTGTAAAGATTAACACTTAAGATGGTATCATTTATTTATGTTTTTATTTTGCTTTATTTTCACTAATCTCCCCTCAGTGCACTGGCATGGAAAAGTAACGCTCTGGGACTTGGCCCATTGGAACTTAAATTCCACTTGCTTTCTCTTGACCTCATGATAGGGACTAATATATTGATAATCCTGAACTTCCCAATAAGCAGGTGCAATGTCAGAATGTTTCTAAACATCCCTCAAGACAATGAGCCAAATAGATAAAAACACAGATACAACTCTACAATTCCTAGGTCAGTCTCTCATTTTACAGCAGAAAAACATAGAACCTAGAAAAGTAAAGTGATTTGCCCAAGATGACATAGCTAGCCAGGATAAGAACTGGAATTTGTTCCCCCTGTCCTGCCATTATTTGATTAGAATTTTTCTTTCATTCAAACACGATTGTTATTTATTATCTGTAACACATATAACTTGCTTAGCTTAGCTTTTAATTATAATGACATTTGCCACCAATTTCATTGATGTAACCTCAGGTGATTAAAAATATATTCATAGTTATATTTATTAATGTGTGTGTGCACATTTTATTCTTTCCAGTGATATTATAACATTAAAATTTTCTTAAATGATAATGAATTGGTTATTACTTACCTCATATCAATTTTGGGAAACAATTTAAATTTTGCTTATAATTTCCAGAGTCTTAAACAAGAAATGATGCAAGTCAAGATAGTTTTGCAACAGAAACTAAATTAAGTTTTGTTTGGACCACACTTAGAAATTATACAAGACTGTTTACATTTGTTTTTTTACTCTAATAATATTACACATTATGTAACATATGTTATATTAAACACATATCGCTGCAAGTAACTGAAAACAAAAGGAACTGTAATAGGCACTGCATGGTACCAAGAAGCCTCAGGGCATGAGCAGGTTTATCACCACCCCCTGCCAAAAGGTAGCACCTGGAGGCTGAATTGGCAGTGATGGTTTCCATCTCCACTGATCCATGTCAGCAACCTCAAAGGGGCCTCAGCAGCAAAGCTTACCCCCAGCCAATCATGAGCCATGGGAGGCATACTGTGGCAATTCTGCTAGGGCTGAGGGCAGCACTCAGACCTCTTCAAAAGCAGCAGCAGCCATCCCTAACTGCAAGTAACCTTGGAGCTTCTATGGTGGAATCAAACCCCTAAATTCTGCAGCCCCTGGATTGAGGGCACAATGAGGAGCACTGGGCTCTGGACTCCAGGACTGTGACTTCCTGTTAGATAAACCTTCAGCATGTCAGGGCCAACATGGTGGACTTCCAGCTGCAGGCTGTCCTGTTGTCATGGCAACTTGTGTCTTAGCACTGGTGCAGAGTCCCCTGCATTTTTAAGCCTTATCCTGCTGAGACAACAGAGATGCAGTATGCTCTGACCAAACTGAAGTGAGCTCAGGCCCATGAGCCTTATTTCACCTCAGTATGGGTCAAATCTAGGCACAGAAAAAGCTTTTCTCTTTTCTATCTTTTACCAGGACCATAAATGGAACAGCTGGGTTTGAACTCCCCAGCTGTCAGTCAAGAGATTGAGCTCATTATAAGAGCAAGACTCAAAATAAGAGCAAGTTGGCTAGTGAGTAACTGGCATCATTCAAATAGGATTTAAAAATTGTCCAGTCAGGCTTGTAAGGTGGGGACCATGGAGTGGAAATAAGCAGAGCAAGCAGCCACCTTCATACACTCAGCAGGCAGACTCCCAAGAGAGAAGATTCAGCATATAGCCTCCAAAGAAGCATCAGCGGGTGACCTCCATGGATTCAGCAGATTTCTGCAGACTCCAAGACCTCCATGGGACTTCAAGGCATTCAGGGAACTCCAAAACTTCTGCAGATTCTGAGACCTCTGCAGACCTCCAAACTTCTGTGGAAACTTGTAGAGACTTACCTGTTGTTCATTCTTCTGGCCCTGTATCTGACATTGTCTTCAAGGAGTATTGTTGGCCTTAGCCAGGTGTCTCAAAGACCTGGTAGTTATTAGTTCATGCCAACAGCTCACATAGAGCTGTAACTTGTGGTGACAAGTACTGCTGGCCAGTGCTAAGAAGCACTGCTGAAAGTCACCTTCGAGAGCTGTGTCCAATTCTGATAAATATGGTACTGCTATTGTCTCCATTACTGTCCATTCTGGTGTCTGGTGATGTCTAGTCTGTTCTTTAGCCTATTGTTATGTATAATTGCACTATCACCTCAGCAACACTACCAGTGAGGATGTCTGGTTGCCACTGTGAGTTGGAATCTAGCCCACTGCTTGCCAGTGTGCCAACAGATCTAAGCCCTTGTCACTGATTCAGTGGCATCTTGTAGAAGTGACCATTATTTGGGACTATTGGACACT
>NW_004567104.1:2480288-2493380 GCF_000260355.1 Condylura cristata
CCCGCTCTGTCTCTGGTGAATCCTCTCACCACCCCTGAGCCTCTGGCCTGTACCCCAGTTCTGTATGCACAAATAAATAAATCTTTAAAACAAATCTTTAAATAAAAAAAAAAATCCCAGATCATCCTAATATATAACCAAGAATCAATGGTTTGGTATTGATACTGATAGTTTTTCTACTATGTTGTATAGTGTTGTTTGTAGTTATGACAATTTTAAGGGTTTGTACAATCTTCATCACACTTATGGTGATAAAAACTAAAAGTGAGGAATGTAGCTAGGGACTGAGGCCAAGGACTGCTGCAAATGGTATCTCTCTCTGAGGGGGTTTCTGTGAAGAAAACATTAAAAATTATGTTAAGAATCATGGACTCTAAGGAGGGATAATATTAAAAAAATACCAATTTTGAGGAGGGGCTACCTTGAAGGAAATGGAGGAAGATTGTTGTTTGTCCAGCTCTAGTATTCAAGGTTTGAGTTCCAGGTTTGGAGTTGCTTCAGCATTTTGGATGCCAGAGGATTTGAGCTGAGGGAGGCTAATCTTGGAGAAAGCTGCTGTGGACTTCTGAAGGTGGAGGCCAGAGATAGAAGCTTTACAAGTAGCCAATCGACTGAAGAAGCTCCTGGTTTTGCTGTGGATACAGCCTGGCTTACCTGAGTGGGGACTTTTGTCAGGTCATTTTGGTGGTTGTGGCTGCTGTCCTGAGT
Organism: Condylura cristata; assembly: GCF_000260355.1. Lineage (NCBI taxonomy): Eukaryota > Metazoa > Chordata > Mammalia > Eulipotyphla > Talpidae > Condylura > Condylura cristata. The sequence goes on from NW_004567104.1 coordinate 2,480,997, forward strand.
GTCACCCACCTGGTGCTATGCTGGAGCACCCTGCAGCTTTGGGAGCATCTGCTTTTGCGTCTTCTGTTGTCTTCCTGCATTGAAACCTTGCCTGGAGTTTGACTGCCATGTGCCCCAGGTTGGTAGAGGCAGGAAGATGCCATCTTAGATATGTAGTCCATTGTTTGGGAGAGGAGCCGCACATCTTCAGTGGTGGTACCATCATAACAGTATTTGTGCAAGACTGGATAGTACTGGACATGACTTGGTTAAAGTAGATGGCCATTATTGTCCTCAGTAACTCCTGTTTATCTCATTTGTTAAATAACCCCCTTTGTTGTTTCCTGAGCCTGAGCAGTCTTGCAATTGTGTATGTGGTTGATGAACTCAGACAGTATTTGGTAAAGTATTTGGGCAGTCAGGCTTTGGTCAGTTTAGGGTCCTCTGCCCCCTGATATCAGTACATGAGAAGTAAATACATCAATTAACCATTTTATTTTTAAGAAACTTTTAAATTATTTATATATATATATATATATATATATATATATATATATATATATATATTTATTTATTTGTGCATACAGGACTGGGGTACAGGCCAGAGGTACGAGGGGTGGTAAGAGAATTTACCAGAGACAGAGTGGGGAGCAGAACAGGCAGATTGAAATACACTGCTGAGGGGAGCAGCATGTGGGTCAGGAGAGGTTGCTGCACCATGGTCACCTCCCTGGGTGGGGATCCAATCAATGCTGAACTGGCTGCAGATATCTTCATAGTGCTGTGCTTTAACCCATTGCACCATCAGGGAGAGTCCTGGGACTATATAAAATCAAAAAGTTTCCACTCAGTGAAAAAAACTATCATCAAAATGAGAAGGCATCCTAATGAATGTAAAAAGATATCTACAATTCATGTAACTGACAAGGGGTTAATACCCAGAATATCTAAAAAATCTAAAAACCAAATCAACCTATTGAAAAATGGGCAGAGAAACTGAATGGACACTTCTACAAAAAAGACATAGAAATGACCAACAGGCACATGAAAAAATGTTTTTCAGGCCCTCCCTGGTGTCACAGCAGGTTAAAACACTGCACTAAGAAGCTTAAGCCACTTCCGCATGAGTTTGATTCCTGCCTGCCCCAGAGGTGACCACATGGCTTGGCAGACCTCTCCTGACCCGCCCGCTGCTCCCTTCAGGAGTGTACTTCTTCAATCTGCCTGTTCTGCTTCTCACTCTGTCCCTGGTGAATCCTCTCACCCTCTGCATCTCTGGCCTGTACCTCAGTTCTGTATGAATAAATAAATAAATCTTTAAAAAAATTAAAAAAAAATGTTTTTCAACTCTTAGCAACAATAGTCATATTTTCATACTGTTATTATCCAAAAGACAGGAAACAACAAATGTTAGAATTACATGGAGAGAACACAAACCCTTGTACACTGTTGGGAATGTAAACTGATGGAATTATGGCAAACAGTCTTCAAAAAATTAAAAATAGATATTTTATATGATCCAGTTGTCTCACTTTTGGGTATTTACCTGAAAATATGAAAATATTAATCTGAAGAGGTGTATGTAACCCCATGTTTATTGTCATGATGTTTAGAGAGCCAAGAGTTGGAAATAACCTAAGTGCTAAAAATGAAAAAACAAACATATAACAATAGTTACTTCAATAAAAAAATAAAAAAAAAAAAAGCAAAACAAAACCAAAGATCAAGGCAGTTCTTTGAGGGATAAAGAAAGAAGAAAACATGGCAATTTATTTGAAGGTGGGGCCTTCCTAGTATAAAGTTGTAAGATTAAAGATAATGCGTAATGCCTTCACTCTTTATCACGGCCTTCAAACAATCTCTTTCTCTCCCTTCACTCCCGCCCTCCCACCCTCTCCATTTTCACTCCTTCCTTGCTCCTTTCTCTAGTTTGACCTCTGAGTGGGAGTTCATGCTCAGTGACATGTGCTCTCTTAACTAGCTACATTCTAGTGCTTGGGGGGATACCACTCTGTGGGAGTAGGTGTTGTTATCCCAGGTAGAGGCTGGGAATGTGGTATAGAGTGAGGACTCTCCTGCATTATGCAGTCTCCCCTTCACCTGAGCTTCAGTCACAAGGCTTAAAAAAATTAATTCAACTTTTTACATATTTGCTAATAATTTGACAATATAAGATTTCTCCTATTATGTTTGTCCATGGAAACTCTCCCACTACCAGAGCACCCATGGTCTTCTGCCATGGTCCATTGTGCTCTCCCCACCATCTTCCTCATCCCTTCCCTCCCTCTTAGAGGCCTCTGATCTGTGGTCATTTTCCAAGGATTTGTTTCAGAGTTTGTTTGAGACTTTGTTTTTTCTTTATTCTCTATTCTCTATGTAAGTGATAAGTACCACTAGGTACTTAATCTTTCTCCTTCTGACTTATTTCACTTAGCTTAATCTGCAGAAGCAATCATGTTACTGATATTTTGGTCAGCTTTGATGATCCTATTACCTGGAGAGGAACATTCTCTTTCATAGTGGAAAATTGGAGTTCTTGTAATCAAGAAGTAAAAGTAATCTTCATGAGATGTGGTAAAGATTTAAAAGCTGAAAAAAAATACCAAATATATGTGAAGTTTATTTTCTTCAATCTTTCAAAAAGGGTCTATCTTTTCAGATGGGCTGTTTTTTAGACAGTTTGGGTAGGTAGGTTCCTTAAGGCATTTATGTATTAATAGAATTACCACTTTGATACAACACATAAGCAGGAGTTGCTTTCTAAGGACATATTCTCCATTACAGAGAAGAACTAAATACGTTAATGATGGAAGAAGAAAGAAGTAGAATAGGTGATTTTTTTTTTTGCACACACAATTTATAAACACATGTGTCATCTTGATATTAAAACTGCCTGATTTCTTTGCATTTTGTGTGCTTTATTGCACAAACAGATTCAAAGAATTGCTGACTTTGGCTAAAACCAGTGAAGGAACTTTTTGCGATACCTAGTTTAGTGAGTGATATGTGCAAGCCAATTTGAACAAAGAAATTTTTGCTGTCATTTTTTTTTAAGATTTATTTATTTATGCATACAGAACTTGGGTACAGACCAGAGGTGGAGGGGTGGTGAGAGGATTCACCAGAGACAGAGTGGGTAGCAGAACAGGGAGATCCACAAAGTACCCTCCCACTGTGGGGAGCAGCGGGCGGGTCAGGAGAGGTCTGCCACACCATGTGGCCACCTCCGGGGCAGGCATGAATCGAGCTCATACTGAAGTGGCTTTAGCTTCTTAGTGCTGTACTTTAACCTCTGTGCCACCAGGGAGGGCCCCTTTTTGCTGTTTTTTAAAAAAAGTTTTGTACATACCATTCACCGAAATAAACAGTTAATAGAAGGAGAGGAAAAAAAAATATATTAAATGTGTTTCTAGTCTAGGCTAACTATGGTCTAAGGCAAAGAATCACTACTTCACTGAGCAGGAGAGTTAGAGCTTTTTTCCTGTATAGAAGATAGTTTGTTTCCCTCCATGTACTCTGATTGTAGTTCTTGGACCCTGTAACATAATTTTGATTGTTCAGATGAGGCTTAGCTTTACTGTATCTACTCATGGTTCTTTTTTTTTTTTTTTTTAAACTTTATTTTAGAAGGTTTTCCAAGTATACAGGGAAAAATGTATAGGGGTGTTGAATAATTGTGGAGAGGGAATGCATCCAAGTTCTTGCTTAACTGAAAACTCTTTGTTAAATACTTAAAAGTGAAAACAGTCTTTCAAAATAGACGAAGGGCCTGGAAAGCATAGAAATTGGTAAAACAACGCACAGGTAAGCAACAAAGGCAAAAGCTGGGACCTTTATTTTTCCTCAGACCTCAGCTGTCTCCTCATATAGCCCTTATATTTTATGACATTCTGCTTCTTAACATTGGTGAGTGACATCTAATAACTTTAGTTTGCTCATTTCTCCTGTCATGAGCTTCCTGGTGGCAAATACTTCAGTGTGGCATGATCTGGACATTCTTCCTTGTTTTGCCACTAGCAGCTACAGGACAAGAAATCTGCTTTTTCCAATTCTCTATCTGTAACTCGGAGACGTTAGTAACTATTTCAACATATAAAACATACCTTCCATTGAGAAAATCTTAATAAGAGTTAGTTTTACTCAACAATTTTAAGTTCAGTTGTCATATTGAAATAAGAAATGATGAATTTGGGGTGAAAAATAGATTAAGCAGATAGATAATGAAAAATAAGGATAAAGCAAATCTGAAGGTGGATATTTTATTTATAAAATTAAAGCTAAATTCATATTACAAAAATCATAACTACATGCTCATGTTTGGTTTAATTTCTAAATACATATTTGCTATTTTTTAAAACAACATGCAAGTTATGTTGGCATGCTAAGAATCTTTAGTTATCTTTGAAATTTTTTTTATAATACAAATAAAGATTATTATTCAGAAAACTAAAAACAAAAACAAAAACAAACTCCTTAATTGTTAAAATTAATATTTTAACAATTAAAACTACAAGATTTAATTGTAGAAGCAATAAAAACTACAAGATTTTTCTTTGGCATTCACAATTGATTCAGCAGTATAATTAAAAAAACTTGTATTTGTTTTCTAAGATAAATACTGTGAAGACAATTTAATAAACTTGTTTTTGCTCAGCAAATGAGCTACTATAAAAAAGCATTTAACTAGAGCTATGGAGTTCCTGCAGATAGAATTATTACTTCTAGCCTGTTTTATTATCTTTTCCCCTGTAGTCCAATACATGCCTTTTCCATTCCAACCACATGTACCCAGTGAAAGAAATTTCTCTTTTTCTCTTCAGCATCATGCAAGGCAAGGCAGCATCACAAGTCACACATCTGAGTTTACTTTGATTATATTTTGTTTCTTACACTTAAAATTATTTTGTATTTAATACTTACTGTATTATCTAAAATCAACATAGTTGATTTTAAACTCCTACAGGCAGGCTTTTAAAGACATGATGCAACTAAAAGGAATAATTGCTCTAGTCTATTTTGTTTTTTACTTGAAGTAAAATAATTTTAGTTATTAGCAACTTGTTAGAAAATAAGACTCTAGGGGACTTATATAACTAATTCACATCTTTCTATATATTGTAAACAAGGATAGGATATATTTTATAGTAGTCTATGAACAAATTTTTAAAAATATATCCTTTATTATAGGTATCAAGGGAGGCTTTTAAATACAATTCTGGTAGGTCTTTTATGAGCCTATTTTCTAGAAAACTTATATGAAATTTCCAGTTTTGAAAAATCTAAACTTATATGTTTAATTTAGGAACATATTGTACCAAGGTAATGGCACTATATATCTTATGGTCTGATATACACTGCAGCATGTACAAAAGAACCTAAAGAGACACCTTAAATTTCAGAGAGGATATAACAGTGCATAGAGAAGAAAGGATTTTTCAGGTCAGATAATGAAAGAAGACATAGTATTCACCTAAATCAATAATTTGCAAATAACATATGTATGCAATACAAGCAAGATCAGTTAGATATTGTACTATGATAACCACATATTTTGGAGAAAAATTCCCAAGCCAGTCGGATGTGGATTGGGATAAAGACATAGGCAGTGTACACCACCATAGCAAAAATGGTCAGTAAAATAGTATTGAACATCGATCTCTCCCAGGGCTCCAAGACAGCACAGCAGCTAATGATTTGGTATTGATAGTAGAGCCAGGAGAAATAGTCTTTCACACGCCTGAGATCCATGGTTGGTTTTTTCAAATTGTCAAAAATTTGTCCTGTTAAAGAAGGTAATAGATTAGAAGACAAAATCATAGTATCACCTTGGATTTTCATGATCATGGCAAACTGAAACATTCAAAGAGTGAATAATGATCATTAAATTAATTATTATGAATATTACATAGAAATAATGTAAATTACATTAATTACAGAATTTAATAATATTTTCACCATTAATGATAATTGCTAATAGAAATACAGCAAAATTATTAATAATATTAATGTTTATTTAAAATGACCATTGCTAGTAATTCTAATGATAATAATATCTAAAAATTTAGGGCAACAATATTTCCTTTAACATGAACAGTGGTAGTCATTAAGGGATTGCTGAGATCTCTCAATTTAGTGCAAAGTCCTTCAAAGCCCTGGCTAAGGTATCAAGTATAATTCCGCTAACTACATGTACAGAAAGAGATATACATGAAATATCTATTTCCTATGTATTTCAGAAAAAGTGTTAAAGAATAGTACAGCAAGTCTGTTATCTTTGCTTACAAATTTGGACTTTGCCTGGCTTATAGGTACTTGGCTTTTGGAATGTTACATTCTTATCTATGGTTAAGGATGATTCACTATATCGAGAATGCACAAATATTGTAATGTATGGTGAACTCCTGCTTTATTCTGAGAGTCTGGAATCTCAGTAATTGGTAGGTTAAGAGTGTCCACATGACAGTGCCAATAAAAATGTTGGTCTCTTTAATGGGCTCTCTGAGCAGAAACACTGCACATATATCATGGCACTTTTTGTTGGCAGAGAAAGGAGTGTACTCACTGTATGTCTCAAGGAAAAGAGAAAGCAGCAGGAATCTGTAAATGGATTACTTCAGATTTTATCTATGTCTGTCTTTCTTGCTAATCATATTATAGAACCTTTCACAGCTTAACTGTGAGTGCAAATATACATTGAACCCCATAGAGCTTTCAACTGAGTCCACTGAATATATGAGTGGTATTGGAACCTATGAACCACACAAGAAACCTAAGTATATATTTCGGTGATCAGTTGGTACTTGAGTAGAGAAATTATAATTATGTAAATCATATAAAATCCTCTGTTGCCCTCAGATAGAATCATAGTAATAACCATGTACAAAAATTCCTAGAAAGAGGATTAGCTGGCATTTCCTTAAAGAAATTCCGGAAGATTTTGCTAACTTTCATAGGCATGGTGACTATCTGGGGATACAAGCTTTATCCTATGAGTGACAGGACCTCAAAGATTTATAACAGGAGAAGGTTGTGCTTAGTTTGAGAGGATGAGACTTTATATATCCACAAAACATTCCCTGAATTCTAAAGCTTAAATGAGGTGATTTTAAATAATAATCATTTTAGAAAAATCCAAACCAATCACATACTAAAAATCAGTATATTAAAATACTCTTAATTTTATCTTTACAAATGAGGTAAATTACTCACTTAGAAATACCATTGATGTGTTCTCTATACAATTTAACTTTTAAATACTGATTCCTAAACCAGGGCCTTGAAGAAATTTATGTTGGGGACCCTCAACAATCCTTTGGTGACTACCCCAGACTGCAAGCCCAGCCAGCAGGTCCTCAGTAGCAGACAGGGGACTGAATTATACATTTGTAGGACCTCGCTACCCAGTCTGGACCCACAGATGTGGGATCCTCAGTCCTTTTTGTTCTCTGGATATTGTCTTGGTGCCTAGAGTTCTTGCTGGTCAAGTTCAAACATAAAGTAAGGCAGGGGCCTCTCACCAGGGCAAAAGTCTTGATATAAAGAACATACTGGGAAACCAGCATCTGCTGAAACAGCAGGTAGATTTCATGGCAAGATTAGCCTAAGCAGCTAGATTACTTTAACAAAAAGTTAAGAGAGAATAGAAACTAGAAACAGGATATCTGATCAGTGGGAACATTGTTGCTCACCGAGGCAACAACTCCTAATCACCCTCATGTACTTTGTGGCAGACAATCATGCATCACCAATACCATCCCTATAATGTATATTCCTCTGAACCTAATCTTCTCTGAACCTAATCTTCAATAAATGTGAGACTGCCCTTGTGAAAGAGCTGCACTTCAGATGTGGAAGTCCCTCTAGAATTGTACTTCCAGAGGCGTGAGCCCCTCTAGGTCTCTCTCTTTTTCTACTTGGACTATGAGTTGTCTTTTCTTCATTACATATCACTCCTAATGCTGCCACCCCTTGAGGCAGCACACAGCTACACCAGGGAGTACATCCCACTCAGCATGCTGGCATTTTCCAGCAAACTGAGACCACAAGCTGGGCTTCACAGGGCTTTGTTTTATATCAGGGACTCTTAGTGAGCATGCCTGACTCAAAGCATACCCAGCTTCTGGGGAGTGGACAGAGACCTGAGTCACATCTTTACAGGATCTAACTATTCAAAAAAGGCTTCCAACATACCAGGAAGTACATCCATTTTAACCCTCTACCCTCTTTGGGCATCAAAAATAGGCCCTGACCCATTATTCCCAGGTAAGGAGAAGTCCCAATAATTCAGCTTCTTGACTCAGCATCATCCCTGCCCCACTAACTGCCAGAAAAATTGCTCAAACAAGCTTTGGGGGAAGTTCTAGCACCACACCAGGTTTTACAAAACCCCAGTAGCAGTACCCAATACTAAGTAAATGGGGGGTGACGAGGGGAAGACTCATACACCAAAACAGCCCAACTATCAATGGCAGAGGAAGTCCTCAGGAGAGCACCACAGAAAGAATTTCATATTACAGAGCTGGACAACAATGACAGAGAAAAATTGTTTCTGTTGATGAAGAATTCAAAATAGCCATGACTAAGAAGACAAAAACATGCATAACACCCAAACCCTCTCAAAAAACAAGTCAGAGATGCAGAGAAGGAAAAGAATGCTATAAGAAACACAATTGACAAAATTTAGACTGAAACTTTAAGAAAATAAAAGAACTGTAGGTTGTTCAGGTATCAGTGGAGGAGATAAAAGTTGTGGGGGAAATCTGGGGAAGTGGAATAAATGATATGGAAGAACAAATCAGTATTCTCAAAGATATGAATACAAATATGAAAAGAACCAAAGGAATGAGAGATACAAAGAAAAAAGATTGGAAAAAACACTTTCAGAATTATCTGACAGCATGAGGAAGGGAACTCTAAGCCATAGGAAACCAAGAAGAGACAAAGGAACTGAAAAATTATTCAATAATTTTGAAATAATTGAGAGAACTTCCTAAACTTGAAGTTTTGTAATAAAAAGTCTTAGAGGAAAATTGTGGTGAATCAAAATCACTGACAAAGTAAAACAACTAAAAGGAAATAAGGAACTTTCTTTTCACACTTTTGAATTAACTAAATAATTCAATATATATGTTTCAGAGAGAAAAACCAACAGTATTGCTTATAGACAACTTATAGACAACTTATAGACAACTAAGTTACTCTAGTTAAATCTCATATTTAGGAGTGAGTTACTGAAATACCAAAAAAAAAAGGGGGGGGTGCTTTACAACAATTTATCTAAATTGTCAGTGTCAACTTGAATTATACACAAGAGCAGTGCTTCTGTGTCTATCTACACTAACTTTATTGTCACCAGTTTTCAGTAACACTAACAAAAGCACAACAATATAAAAACATGTATTTCCAGTTCAACTGTTAAGTATATTCATTGAGCAACATATGTTGGGTATGTGTTGAGTAACTAATTTCATAGTAGTCTTTGTTGTCTGGTATTTCCTTATAGACTCCAGAGGAATTTATGAATGAAGGACTTCTGCAGGAAAAGAAAACCTGGACTTCATCTTTAAAATTCCATAACATTTAGGAAATACTAAATTCAGATTAGATCAATCTCAGAGTTTGTAGGGGTTATTAATAAATTAAAATTTGAATAATAAGTACATTGATATCAAATAGATGTTATGAAAAGGGAAAGAAATTTATAGCAGAGGTGATTACTGTGATTGAGTTTATCTTGTTTCTGGTGTGCTTTCACTAACTCATATAGAAATAGTGCAGTAATATTTATGACAATGTGACTGAAACTGAAGGGCATTATGCTAAGTGAAATAAGTCAGAAAGAGATAAATACCAGGATTTCACACACATGTGAAATATAAGCAAAAAAAGGGCAAGGAATAGATATCAACAAACTCTTGAAGTATGATACATAACTGAGACTATCAGGTGAGAGGTCTGGAGGGGGAGAAAAGTAGAAGCAAAGTTAGGAGGGCAGTGAAATATGGTGGATACCTAAAACATATACAAGGTTGTAACTCAATATTACCTTGATAAAGATAATTAAAAAAGAAGCAGGGCAGTGACATTGTTTATTTCTGCTAATATTAGAGTGAAGAGTGGGGTTTCTAGACTAAGTTTTCAATTATAATGTCATTTTCTTAGTATAAACTTCTTTATTACTATTTTTTTTAAAGATTTATTTATTTATGCATACAGAACTGGGGTACAGGTCAGAGGTACAGGGGCAGTGGAAAGATTCACCAGAGACAGAGTGGGGAGCAGAACAGGCAGATTAACTGAAATATACTACTGAGGGGAGCAGCGGGTGGGTCAGGAGAGGTCTGCCGTGCCATGTGGGTCACCTCTGGGCCAGGGATCTAACTCCTGTTGGAGTGGCTTTAGCTTCGTAATGCTGTGCTTTAACCTGCTGTGCCACCAGGGAGGGCCTTTTATTACTATTTTTAAGAAACCCTGTTATCATATAAAGAAGGAAAGAAGAAAGAGTATAGCTTCTTCTGTGTGACATTTTCCTTCTGAAGATAATGTTCCCCAGGACTGACAGGGATTTTTTGTTTTGCTTTGTTTTGTTTTTTAAGAAGTAAAACAAAATTACAGCACTAATGAAGTTTTTATACCATTAAAAATCATTTTAAGAAATTCATTAAAGTAAATGCATACTAAATACATTAAAGTAAATAAATATTAAAGTGGCATTACAACATGTGAAAGATGGAAGCAGCCAAATCTTTATCAGCAGATTAGTGGATAAACAAAATATAGTACATACATACCTTTGAATATTTTTCATTATTAAATAGTAAGGAAATTCTTACAGATGTTACAAGGACAATTATGCTAAGTAAAATATGTGAGTCACTAGAAGGCACATGCTGAATGATTTTACTTCATGAGATATCTAGAGTAGATAAACTCACAAAGTAGAATGGCATTTGCCAGGGTTTGGAGGAAGGGAGAAGTTGGGAGTTGTTCAATAGGTATGGAGTTTCGGTTTTGCAAGATGAAAACATTCTGGAGACTGATTGCAAAACAATTTGACTACATTTAACCCTACTTAAGTATACATTAAAATAGTTAGAATGTTAAAATTTACATGCATTTTACAATTAAGTTTAAATGTCAATGAATAAGTGCAAAAATTATGAAGGGTTGACATTTTAAAATATACTTTAAAATAATCTGAACAATGTTTTTTAAAAATCATTAAAAGTTACTAAGGTTCTCAACACTGTGGAACATCACTGCTAGAGAAAAAACAAATGTGTCACTCAAAGCTGAATAAAAGTGGGAAAGTGGCTAATTTGTTTGACTTACTGTTTTTTTTTTTAAGAATTTGTTTTCTTAAGAATACGCCTACCCATGAGAAATTAACCTTTTATATCATAACCTTTATAACCTTTACATATCATCATTATATCTGATGTGTCTTTAAAAACACAAGGAAAAAATCTTGACTAAAGGAAAGAAAAGTGAGTTACTGCCAACTTATTTGTCAAAAATGTGCTTGATGAACACGTATTCCCAGAGCTCTGCCAAAGGAAATTTGGTTGTATAGACAATTGGCCAACCAAGAAACTTCCAACAGTATTTTCTGATACCAATTTTCTGTTTTCTTTGCCTTTTGGGGGGAAACATTGAATAAATTTCCTCACAAAACTTTTGTCTTATTTTTCTGTCTTTCTTCCCCCTCTTTCTCATTCTTCCAGCTTGTTTTTCATTTCTTATTACACTATCCAGAAAACTTCTGGTAAAGAGATTAGTTTTTCACTTGTTTTGCTGACCAGCAATATTGAACTTTCATGTTTGTGGCTTTTGTGATAACACTACCCTCAACTAACTTACTTCTGTATAACAGTTATCACTTATTTAGAAAAATGAGTGGAGAGCTAAGCTGACATCAAGGTTGATGGAAACATACATGGCATTGTTGAGGTGTGATTAATATAAACCTCTTAATAAAAGGGACATATCCCTAAGCAAGGTGGTTAGCATTCCAGATCAGCTAATTTGTAGGGTGGAGAATGGAAAGAGGTAGAGGAGAGGGTAAAAAAAGAAGACAAGAGTTTACAGAGTTGTCAAAACATGTTGCTGTTTTAAGGTAGTTAAATTACGCTAATTAAATTTTGTAATCTTATACTTAGAAGGATAAATAATATACTAAAAGAAAAATGTCTTACTGACAATTTAGCCAAGTGGAGTTCTCATTCTCTTGGGAGGAACAGTGCAGCTTCATTATTTATTTATTTTTTTTAACATACTTTTTTTTTATTTATTCGTACAGAACTGGGGTACAGGTCAGAGATACAGAGGGTGAGAAGATTCACCAGAGAGAGAGTGGGGAGCAGAACAGGCAGATCAACGAAGTACAGTGCTGAGGGGAGCAGCTGG
>NW_004567104.1:2493494-2500404 GCF_000260355.1 Condylura cristata
ACCTCCGGGGCAGGCGGGAATCGAACTCATGTGGAAGTGGTTTAAGCTTCTTTGTGCTGTGCTTTAACCCGCTGCGCCACCAGGGAGGGCCCTCAGCTTCATTATTTTTGACCTGCTCCAAGTGCATGGATGTTTTTTATACATGGTTTCTAGTCAGGAGAGTTTAAAAACTAAACTCCAAGTTGTTCTTTTAAATGGGTAGCAAAAGGTAGCTTCTTAAGAACTTTGTTGACTCTCAAATAAATGTGAAGAAGGCTAACACAACTGCACATAGTGAGAAGAATATTTTTAACTAACAGATTGAATAGTCAATTCAACTATATGATTAAGTTGGGTGAGATGATTCTTTTCTCTCTTTAAATGCTTGTGAATTTTTTTTGCCAAAAGTGTAAGAACTCTCTCAAGAGGCAAAAATATTTTTACATAGTAGGTTAATTGGTGGTTCCCCACAAAGAGACACATCTTGGAGACTGTGACTCTAACCCAATATTGGATAGGGTGCTTATAGCTATAATTAAGTTACTAATATTTAGAATAGATCCACCTGATTGCTAAGGTTACTATTAAATTCGGTGATAGGTGTCCTGAGAAAAGAGACACAGAGAATATAAAAGAGACACATGTGAATACAGAAGCAGAGATGGAGCCAAAAGCCAAGAAACACTGGAAGTCAACAGGCAATGGCTGGAGAATTTTCCTTTAAAGGCTTTGAATGAAGTACATTCCTACAGCTACCCTGATTTCAGCCCTCTAGAACTATCAGAGAGCAAATTCCTCTAGTTTTAAGGCACTACCATTGAGGTACTTTATTAAAGCAGACCTAGGAAATAAATCTTTTCTTCAGAAAACACAAACACTATTTACTAAGTACCACTGCAGCATTTACTTACTAGATGTTTAACTTAAGTAATTTCTTTTTTAAAAACAAAGGCCAAAGTGTGGCCTCTTTTTCCACCTCTTTTCTGCCCTTTTTGTGCCTCTGTGCCATGGCCTCTATGTGTATACAATGGATAAAGCACTCCCACATGACTGCCTTAAGACAATGGCCCCCATCACAAGCTGGCCAGGGTTGTGGTCAGGGTCAGAGATGGTCTGGTAATAGCTCAGCAGTTATAACCATACACTCTCAGGAAGTTCTCTCCCCTGTTTGTAGCCAAAATATCCTCCCCTGTTCCCCATAAAATTGATCACTTTTTGATTGTCCTTTGAACCATTTGAAGTTCTGTTCCACACAAAGATGAGTACCCTTATTTTCTCCTGGGCCCTGCTTCTCATGCCATTGTCACATAATCATGCATGCTTGTTCATTATTACTAAATAAGGAGCAAGGAACTCCTCACTCAGGAGCAGAGTCTTGCCTTGGAGATATGCTCAACGACTCATCTGGGGTCCTGCAAGTTTGTTCTTGACCACCAGAGCAAAATTTTATAGAGACCATCAACTGAGTGAGAATCCTGCTAAGAGGTAGGGTATAAGTAAGTAGCTAAGAGTTTTGGCTCTGCAACCCATCTATATTTGACCTTGGCTGAATTAATTCAACCATTTTGATTAATTTTTCTGACAGTAAAACTTTATTTTGATGAGCTCTCAATGAAGAATAATATATAGGAAGGGTTAAGTGAGTGTTAATTGTTATTTTAGTGTCCCATTAAATCAGTGATAAAGCTATGAATATCAGTGGAGAATAAGACAAGATAATTCTTAAAGCAGAACATGTGAACTTCATTAAATTAGAAGCTTATTTTACAGAGATTATTATTTAAACAGTTTATTTAGTTCTAGTTTGGCTGCAATAAAGGAGATAAAATTATATAACCTCACTTTAAAGATGAAGCAACTGAGGTTCATTTAAGTTTATTTACCTCATTTATTGTCAGAAACAATACAGGAATTCAACCCTATTACTCTCTTACTCAAAAGTCATCTGTCTATGACTCCATATTGCCCTCTGTATTAGTGTTCCATAACAAATATATTTTGAATTAGTAAAATCAACACTTGTTATTAATAACCTTAAAGTAATATTGATGTTTCCTAGACTACTTTAAAATTATTAAATTAATAATTAAATTTTTAATTATTATTTTTGCCAACTGTTTCTTAAGACACTACAGTAAAAGGGAAGGATTAAGAAATAACCATTCAGAAGAAATATCTATTTCTTTTGTCTATGCTTACCATAGATTCACTATAAGTGGACAGCAGCTAGTAGCATTCTAGTTTTCTTTCATGTTCTTTCTTAAATATTTAAAAAAAACCACTTTTTTTGCTTTTCTTTCTTAAAAATTAAAAAAAAAGCACAGGGAAATGTTATTTTATGAACATTGATCATCCTCACTTTCATTGTTAACATTTTTGAAAGACATTTATATTTTTTATTTTATTACATTTCTCTCTTAATTTATACCAGCTGGTGAGTTAGTTAAATACTTATTTAAAACATTTACTCTTCTCTTGTATCAAAGGTCTTCCAGGATAAGATGCTGCTCTATTTAAATGATAGGTGAAGGATGCCATATAGAAGCAGCTTTTAACCATAAGGGCCATAAATAAGATAGTGACAGGCACAACACAAGCCTGGTATTAACACTGGGAATAGCCAGAGGTTCTTAACTTAGTGGCTAAGAACTTTGTATGTAGTATGTATCTCTGAACCCCTTGAAATGTTTGCAAATGTAAATATTTTCCTGCATACATTTCAAAAGAGCCTTTAATGTCAGGGCTCCCTGGTGGCACAAGAGGTTAAGGTACAGCACTATGAAGCTCTCTGAAGCCACTGTAGCAAAAGCTCAGTCCCTGGCTAGGGAGGTGACCCACATGATATAGCAGACCTCTTCTGTCTTGTCTGCTGCTCCCCTCAGCAGTATATTTAAGTTCATCTGCCTGTTCTGCCCCCCACTTTCTCTCTGGTGAATCCTCTTACCCCCACATCTCTGGCCTATATCCCAGTTCTTGTATGCATAAATAAAATCTTTAAAAAAATAAAATAAAAAGCCTGTAGTGACTACTAGCTAAGAACAATTGTTTGAAAGTATCATTACTACAGCTGTCACAATTTATTTATCATTGTCTTAAATATCATTATAATATTAAGTAAATAATGAGCATCTATTAGTTGCTCAAGAAAGAACCAGAAACTTCATCATGTTAGAGATGTCATCATTAAAAGAGTCAGATCTAAAAGCAAGATAGCATGATATATTCAGAAAAATTTACCTACCTAGGAGAGTCCAGGTCTGGATTCTTGTCTTTGTTCCTGTGTAGGTTGCTGTTACTTCATCTGTGAAATGAAGATTTGAATTACATAAAGAAAACTGGGCTTCAAAGTATAAAACAATTCTGACCTAAATAAAAGATTATTAAACCTCTCAAATGGGTAATCTCCCACAAAATTCTAGAGGTGACTATAAAAACAAGGCATGAAAAGATAGCTTGATTTAAAAATTATTGCTAAGGAAGATTACAGTTTGAGGCATATCATTGACAAATGTATTCCCAAAGAACACTGAGGGCTATAATTAGTATCACATTACTATCTAACACAGAATTGGGAGGAGGCCTCAGTGGGACAAAGGAACAGAGGCTAAGTACCATCCATAACACTTCTATCATATTGACCTGCCCTTAAGTCCTCTTTATATAATGTGTTTTTAGGTGACATTTGTTTGTAGAGAATGTTTCTTGATTTTAAGTAATCTCTGTTGATATTTATGATGAGGGAAGAAAAATATGTTAATATATCTTTGAAAGAGCACTGGATACAGAAGCAAAATTCCAAAGGTAATTTCCCATTTTGTGATTTAATATCTGTGTCATATCAGGCAAGCCAGAGAATCTTTCAGAATATTTGTCATCACATGTAGAATAACGATGATATTGTTTTATTCACAGCATAGCTGTAAGAATAAAATGAAACAATGTGAAAGTGTTTGCAATTGATGAAGCTTCATAAAGATGAAGAGTAGCTATTTAGTGGTGAAACCCATGTTTCTATTTTTTCCATATCATTATCTATAATAGATGGCCATCTGAATTAATTCATTGAAAGTGTGGATGATCAAAACTGCAGATGAACCCAAGTTGTGGAGTGGAGTTATAAAAGACTAAAGGAATTAAAGAGTCCAAAAATGATTGAGAGTAAAAATGTGGGGAAAATATAAAATATTGTCCTTCAGTTCAAATGTTAATTATCCAAGAGAAAAAGAAATAAGGGATTTTATGTGACTTCAAGGTTACTATCAGTCAACAGTGTAGTGTTATAGGTGGCACACAACAACAATAAAAACAAGTGACACAATTGTCTTAGTCCAGCTAAATTGTTATAAGAAAATACCACAAAGTTAGGTAGCTTATAAACAATAGAAAATGATTTCTCACAGTTTTGGAGAATAGGAAGTTCAAGAGCAAGATGCTAGCCTGATTGCATTCTGGTGAAGTTCCTCTTCCTGGTCCACAGATAGTGCCTTTCACTGTGCCTTAGCATTATGGCTGGAGTCTCTTTACTCCCATTAAAATAGTTTAATGATATTAACATTTTTGATACATCTGTCCTGAAATATAGGTAAGCTACAATGGAATCAACTTTATAAGAACATTAATCTCATTCATGAAACATCCATCATCATACCCTCCCTAAGCAACTATCACAGACCCTCACAATACCGTCACTTTAGGGTTAGAATTTGATATATGGATTTTGAGAGGACATATCAGATCATAGCACAATATTCTTACATATTTACAGAAATACTATGGCACAGGTGAGAAAGGGGGCTATAGCTCTTGGTGTTGATTATCAACCCTCTTCTATTTGTTAAAAACAATTATTATCCATGTAAAATGCAGCAAGTTGAACCTATCTATAAGAATCTAGATAGAAAAAGTCTGGAGGGTTTCCAATAGGAAAGTTAAAAAAGTGTTGGGGGATGAGCATGTCATATTTAAAAGATTTAATATGTTGCTACAGGTTGTCACAGATAGGAAGGTTTGAAATTATTTTCCAAGGTGGATCTCAAGAAAAACTTAAAGCAGTGAGATTTCTATAAAGGGGGAAGATTGCCTGGTTGCAATAGTGAAAATTCCAAATAGGAAAACCATACAAGCAGAGACTTTTAAGTCCCTTTTGTTATCAGAGACTCCCTGGTGGTACAAGGGGTTAAAGTGCAGCACTATGAAGCTATCTAGAGTCACTGAACCACAAATTCTATCACCTTGCCAGAGAGGTGACCCACATAGCACAGCAGAACTCTATTGTCTTGCCCACTGCTCTTCTCAGCAGTGTGTTTCAGTAGTCTGCTCCCCATTCTGTCTGTGGTGAATCCTCTCAACCCCACACCTCTGGCCTGTACCTTGATTCTTGTATGCATAAATAAAAAATATTTTAAAAAAATTGAGGGTTGTTATCAATTAGAGGAAAGACTTGAAGAGATTACTAATAGTTCATCAGACCTGAGATCCTATTTCTACAGGAAATATTTGCCTTTTTTTTTTATCACATTAAAAGAATGTATGGATTTTTAATGGCAAACTGGAACTTGACATTGTGTAATAATGAAAATGTAGTTTAAGTTTTGTGAACATTGTTATATAGTCAATAATATAAAGATTAATTACTTCTGCATTGTTATCAAGATTACATAATAGTAAGAAAGGATACTGAAAGCTGTCTGTTCTTTTTTTTATAATTTTCTTATTTTATATTTTTACATCATTTTCATTTTTATAAAATATATTTCTTTTCCATCTCTGTTATATTCCCCTCACCAATTCACCCATATATCATTACCATAGCCTTTTGTGCTCTTCCCATGCCAGTTTTGATCCTATCCTCCTGCTACCACCACTGCATTGTCTCTGGCTTATAGTTTTTGTTAATTTTGATATTTACTTTATAATAAATATTTCTTTTTTTTCCAGAGCCTTTAATTGAGTGAAACCATCTAGTATTTATCTTTTTCTTTCTGGCTTATTTCACTGAGCATGATCCTTTCAACTTCATTCATGTTGCTGTAAACAGTATGCACTTATCTTTTGTACTTGCTGAGTAATATTTCACTGTGTGTTTGTATCACATCTTCTTGATCCAGTCATCTATTTCTGGGCATCAGGATTGTTTTCATAGATAACCTATAGTAAATAGTGCCACAATAAACATACCATGCAGGTGTTCTTTAAATTAATGTTTTCTGTCCTTTGGGTAGATACCTAGGTGTGGAATATCTGCATTGTGTGGAAGCTCAATTTATAGAAGTTTGAGGAACCTTATCACAGCTTTTCATAGTGGTTAGATCAGTATGCATTTCCACCAGCAGCGTAGGAGAGTTTCCTTTCCTTTCCCCCACATCCTCACCAACATTTGCTGTTGTTAGTGTTTTAATATGTGCTATTCTTAACTGGTGTGAGGTGGTATCTCATTATGGTTTTTATTTACATTTACCTTACTACTAGTGATGTTCAACATTTTTTTCATATGCCTGTTAGTCATTTGCATTTCCTCTTTAAGAAGTGTCTTTGAGAGATTGAAGATGGTGGCAGAATAAAGATGCTGAGGTCACTGCACCCAGGCTTATGCAGGAATTTAGGACTGAAAACAGAATATAGACTTACATACTAGGACTTTCAACCCAAATGAGAACACCCTGGACTCACTAGAAGAAAGATAACTGAGGAAGAATCAGCGATTGGGGAGTTCCGATAAGAGAATTCAACCCCCCCCCCCAGGAGAACTCAGGTGCCTGGAAGTTTGGAGGGCTGCAGGAGCTGCTTTGTCCATCATTAAAGCCCTGGCAGTGAAGGGAAATGGCTAAGCTCAGAGAGTGGAGCCCAGGCTGAGGAAAGACTGCAGATCCAATTCAGAGCACCTGGGCGCTGGGCAAAGCTACTGACAGACCAGCTCAACCAGCTCAGGAAC
>NW_004567104.1:2500504-2503539 GCF_000260355.1 Condylura cristata
TATGTCCAAGCTCACACAGGATTATATAAAACAGACTATAGACTTACATACTATGAGTTTCAACCCAAATGAGAACACCCTGGACTAAATAGAAGGAAGAAAACTGAGGGAGAATCAGCGATTGGGGAGTTCTGATAAGGGAACTCCTACCCAGAAGCACCACAGACAGGATAAGTGGAACACTGCAACTCAGAATGATCAGGGGAAGGCCCAGGCTCTAGCTCTGCAGACAGAGGCTATCTGCTCATTCCTGCTCATTTGGCTCAGTGACTAGAACTGAACCATGGAAAAAGACTGTGCAAGTGGGCACATAGAGCCCAGGTGGAGGGGAAGAAAATCTGGTGATCTGGTGATTGGAGCAGCTGCAAGGCATCCAACTCTTTCATCCAACCCACAGCATAGGTCTAGAGGCTAGTTACTGGCATTAGTCACTAAGGTGGGGACAGCAAGTTCACAAAGCCCTGAGATAAAAGGGGGGGGGAACAGTCTGAATCAAAACAGGTCCATTAAAAATCCCCCCAAGTGGTAGGGAAAGACTGCTCAGGAAGAGACGGATCTGAGTGGGCACAAAGAGCCCTGGAGGCCTAAAGGGAGGACTGACAGCCTGCAAATCTGGGGGTGTGTGCAGAATTAGGACTCAAGGTATTAATGAACAGCAGGGGCCATAAGACGTGTGAGCCAGTAAGGCACTGCCTTGCAAGGCTCACAGTGCTCAAAAAAATAAACAAAACCAGTGACTGGCTCAACCACAGGCCCAGCTACAACACTTCTAATGCACCCCACCCTCTGGGGCTACATCCAAGCATAGAGGCAACCCCAGACATCAGAGGTTATAAAGATCAACAAGAACCTTCCAGAGACAAGGACTCAATGAGTTACAGAAGAATCTGAACACCACAAGAGACCCCTGAGTGTCAGAGATGTCAGACATAATTCCACACAATAGGGGCTGGAAAAACAGGAGATATTGAAACAAACAAAGCTCAGAATACCTCCACAGCTGAAGTGTCTGGAAGTCCCCCTGCCATCCAGAAAGACATCCAGAAAGAATGTGGGGGTCAATAATAGCAACACTGTGTCTCAACGAATAGAAAGTATTAGAAAATACTTGACAGGGAAAAGAAGACAAACAAATAAATATTCAAGCAAGTCCACAGGGGGAAAATTCACCACAAAAAGATCAGTCACAGAAGCCACCAAAGAAATAGAAGAACAGCACAGCCTACCAGATAGGCAATTCAGAATCACCATGATAAACAAACAAAAAGAAGATGAGAAGGAAAAAAATGATATGAGATAAGCCATCAAGGAGTGGAAGAATGCAAACAAGGAAATGAATGAAAGAAATGACAAGCAATCAACAAACTGAAAAAAGAAAAATGAGACATTAAAAAAGGAAATAGAAGAAATGCAGGCGATGAAAAGTTTACTAGAGAGATAAAGAATGGCTGGAAAAGTAATGAAAACAGAATAGATGAAATGGAAGAATGAATCAGCACCTCGAAGACACAGAAACAAAGAGAATAAAAAAAGAAAGAGAAGTAAAAAGGAAAAGGAATAAAGAAACACTTCAAGAGCTATCTGACACCATTAGGAAAGGAAATATCAGAGTAATAGGTATACCAGAAAGTGAAGTGAAGGCCAAGGAATCAAGAAAATATACACAGAGATAACAGAAGAGAACTTCCCTAATATGAAGAAGGAGAGGAAAGTAGACATCCAAGAAGCAAGAAGAACACCAAAGTACCATGATGACAGGAGAAATACAGCAGACACATTATAGTAAAACTACCAAGAATACAAGACAAGGAAAACATGAGAATGACAAGAGAGAAGAAACAAATAACCTATAAAGGGAAACCGATCCGGATGACATCAGATTTCTCCGAAGAAACACAATGGACAAGAAGAGAATGGAGGGACATACTCAACAAACTCTAAAGCACTAAATGCCAACCAAGAATAATATATCCTGTGAAGCTCTCCTTCCGCAACAAAGAAAGAATAAGGACATTTTCAGACAAACAGAAACACCACAATTTCATCATGACTAAATACCCACTCCAAAAAATACTACAAGAAAACCTCAACCAAATCCAACAGAAGAATGAACAAGAACAGTTCAAAATAAGGAATAAAAATACAAAAGGACTAAAATGGCAAAAGTAGGTGCAAGTATATCCATATTATCTCTAAATGCAAATGGCATAAACTTATCAATAAAAAGACACAGACTTGCAGGATGGATTAAAAAACAGAACCCAACATTCTGCTGTCTGCAGGAAACACATCTAACTGCAAAAGACAGACTGAAAATAAAAGGATGGAAAACAGTTCTACAAGCAAATGGAACAACAAAAAAAAAAAAGGCAGGAACTGCTACACTTATATCAGATCAAATATACTTCAAACTAAAAAAGATTAAATGAGACACAGAAGGCCACTACATTATGATTAAGGGGACAATACGAGAAGAAATAACAATCATCAACATACATGCACCAAATGAAGGAGCACCAAAGTATATCAGGAAACTATTGTCATCTATGAAAACATATATCAGAGAAAATACATACATAGTAGGAGACTTCAACACGCCACTTTCGACAACAGATCAACAAGACAACAAGACAAATAAAAAAAAAAAAGAAAAAAAGATCAACAAGATAAAAAATAAGCAAAGACACCAAAGCTCTGAACAAGAGCCTGGACAACATGGGTCTTACAGATATCTAAGGAATACTGCACCCAAAATAATCCGAGTACACATTTTCCTCAAACCCACATGGATCATTCTCTAGGATTGACAACACACTGGGTCACAAGATAAATATCAATAGATACACTAAGATAGAAATCATACCAAATATTTTCTCTGACCATGAAGGAATCAAACTAGAAATAAACCATGTGAAGAAGATAAGAAACCCACCCACCACGTGGAGACTGAAACTCACACTACTAGAGGACCACTGGATCAATGAGGAGATCAAAGAAGAAATCAAAAAACACCTGGAGAAGAACTATGATGACAC
>NW_004567104.1:2504429-2505633 GCF_000260355.1 Condylura cristata
GACAAAGTTCAACACCCATTTATGTTTAAGGCCCTCGAAATCCTCGAAATAGAAGGAACATTCCTCAACATGATAAAAGCCATGTTTGACAAACCCACAGCCAATACCATCTTCAACAGAGAAAAGCTGAAAGCCTTTCCCTTGAGATCAGGAACAAGACAAGGGTGTCCACTATTGCCACTGCTCTTCAACATAACATTGGAAGTTCTAGCCAGAGCAATAAGGAAAAGGCATACAAGGAATCCAAAGAGGGAAAGAAGAAGTAAAACTATGCTTATTTGTAGATGATATGTTAATCTATATGGAAAACCCTAAAAACTCCACAGTGGAACTAATCAAAACCATCCACCAGTTTAGCAAGGTAGCAGGATATAAAATCAACACACATAAATCAGAGGCCTTCCTATACACAGCCAATCAGAAGAAACAGAAATTAAAAAAAAAATCCACTTTTCAATTCAAACAAAAAGAATCAAATACCTGGGAATCAACCTAACAAAAGACATAAAAGACCTATATAAAGAAAATTACAAAACACTGTTAAAAGAATACAAGAAGACACCATAAAATGGAAAGACATCCCCTGCTCATGGATGGGGAGAATTGACATCATCAAAATGGCCACCCTACCAAAAGTGATATACAGACTTAACGCCATCCGAATGAAAATCTCAATGACATTTTTCAAAGAAATAGAAAAAATATTGATGAGATTCACATGGAACAACAAAAGACCTCGAATAGCCGAAACTCTCATGACTAGGAAGAAAGAGAATGGAGGCATTACAATCCCAAACTTCAAGCCATAATAATCAAAACCGCATGATAGTGGAACAAGAACAGATATACAGACCAGTGGATTCTAATAGAAAACCCAGCTATAAACCCACAAGTTTATAGACAGCTAATCTTTGACACAGGAGCAAAGAAGATACAATGGAACAGAGAAAGTTTGTTCAGCTAGTGGTGCTGGGAAAACTGGGAAGCTACATGCAAAAAAAATGAAACCAGATTACTACCTTGCACCATGCACAAAAATCAGCTTGAAGTGTATTAAAGACCTAGACATAAGGATGGAATCCATAAAATACATGGAAGCAAAGATGGACCAAACACTACACGACATACACTTCAGCGACATAGTGAAGGCAAGGATAAATAGATGGGACTACATCAAGTTAAAGAGCTTCTGTACAGCAAAAGA
>NW_004567104.1:2507083-2513158 GCF_000260355.1 Condylura cristata
AAAAAAAAAGATGTGTCTTTTTATCTCTTCTGCCCATTTTTTGACTGGGTTGTTTTGTTTTTGTTGAGTTTCATCAGTTCTTTGTTATCAGTCCCTTATCATTAGTGTTGTTTGCAAAAATTATCTCCTAACCAGTGGGGAATCTATTTGTTTTGTTTAGTCTTCTTTGCTATACAGAATGTCTTTAATTTGATGTAGTCCCAGCTGTTAACCCTTTCTTTCACTAACTTTGCTTTGTGTGATTTGCCCTCTGCTCATGGATTGGAAGAATTACATTGTCATAATGGCCACCCTATCAAGAATAATTTAAATATTCAGTGCTATTCCAATAAAAATCTCAAAGACGTTTTTCAAAGAAATAGAACAAATAATGATGAAATTCACATGGAGTCATAAAAACCTGAATAGTCAGATGTCTCCTGATTTAAAAGGAAGGACATGAAGCTATCACATCCATTCAAAGAATGGAGGGAAATGCAAGGGAATGCAAATCAAAACTACAATGAGATAGCGTCTCACACAAGTGAAAACGGCACATATTGAAACATGTAGCAACAACAATTATTGGCAATAAAAATATTTCTGAGGTTTATGCCATATAATATTTAACCTAATTTTCTTCTATATGTTGTATGGTTTACGGTCATATGTCTAGATCTTTAAGTTTAGTTGGTTTATGACTTGGTTTTGATGCATGGTGTGAAATAGTAGTCTAGCTTTATTCTTTTGTATGTAGCAGCCTATTTTTCCCAGCACCTTTTATTAAACATTCTTTGTTTGATTGCATATTATTTGCTGTTTTGTCAAAGATTAGTTCTCCATAAATTTGTGGGTTTCTTTGATCCTAGTCAATTCATTTGGTCTGTGTGCCTGTTTCTGTTCCAGTAACAATCAGTTTTGATTATTATGTCTTTGTACTATAGTTTGAAGTTTGGAGTGTGATACCTCCATACCTTTCCTTTTTAGTCAGAGACCTCTGGCTGTTCATTTTTTGTTTGTTTTGTGGCTCCATATTATTTCTTTGAATAATGTCATTGTCATTTTTATTGGAATAGCATTGAATCTGTTAATTGTTCTTGGAAGGATGGCCATTTTGATAATCTTTCAATTATAAAAGAGATGGTTTCTTCATTTCTTCTTTGATTCTATTATTCACTTCTTCTTATGTGTTTATTTTGTATACTGCTACTTTACTAAACTGGTTGATATTTTAATTAGTTTTTCTGTGGAGTTTTTGGGTTTCTCTCTGTATATTATCATATTACCTGTGCATAGTGAAAGTTTTACTTTTTTTTCCCTATTAGAATTTCTTTTGCCTTTGTCTTGTCTGTTGCTTTGGTTAGGACTTTCACTATTATTTTCAAAAGCAGTAGTGAGAGTGGACCTCCTTATCTTGTTCCAGATCTTAAGGGAAATAATTTCAGCTTTTCGCCACTGAGGATGATATTGGCTCTGGGCTTGTCATATATGGCCTTTATTATGTTAAGGTATGGTCCTTCTACCCTAACAATTTTGAGGACCTTTATCATAAAAGGATGTTGAATTTTGTTGAATGGTTTCTTAGCATCAATTTATATGATCATATAATTTTCTTTTTCTTTTTGTTGATGTGTTGTGTTACATTAATTGATTTTCAGATATTGAAGTATCCTTATTTCCCTGGAATAAATCCTACTTGGTTGTGATGAATTATCTTATTGATGCATTTTTGGATTCTGTTGGCAAAGATTTTATTGAGGATTTGTACATCAATATTCGTTAAAGAGACTGATCTGTACTTTTTTTGTGATGTCCTTGTTTGGTTTTGGTATTAATATAATGTTGGCTTTATAAAACACGTTTGACATTATCCCTTCTTTCTCAATTTTTTGTAAGAGTTTATGTAGGATAGGCACTAGACCATTTCTGAGCTTTTGACAGAATTCATTTGTAAATCCATCTGGTCTTGACCTTTTGTTTTTGGTGAGGGTTTTGATTACTTTTTTCAATTTCACTGCTTGTAATTGGTCTGTTTAGGTATTCTATTTCTTCTTTATCTAGCTTTAGAAGATTGAAAAATTCTAGGAAACTGTCCACCTCTTCTAGATTGTTGAACTTGTTTGCATATAACTGTGGTAATCGCTGATAATTCTTTTGATTTCTGCTGTGTGTTATGTAGTGTCTCCTCTTTCATTTAGGATCCCATTTATTCGTGTTTTCTTCCATTTTTTTTTCTTTGTGAGCCTGGTTTGTCTACTATGTTTATTTTCTCGAAGAATCAACTTATGCTTTCATCGATCTTTTGAATTGTTTTCTTAATTTCTAGTTCATTTATTTCTGCTTTGATTTTCATTATTTCTTTTATTCTACTGGTTTTGGGGGTTTTGTTTTGTTGCTCTATCTCCAGTTCTTTAAGGTGAGAGATTAGGTTGTCTCATTCTTGTTTCTTGATGTGAGCCTATATTGCTATATATTTTCCACTAATAACTGCTTTTGCTGTGCCCCATAGATTCTGGAGAGTTGTGTCCTCATTACCATTCATTTCAGAGATTTTTAAATTTCTTCTTCATTCTCCTCATTGATGTATTTGTCTTCTAGTACTGTGGATTTCAATCTCCATGATGCAAAAGTGTTCCTTGCCTTCTTTTCACGGCTCATTTCTAGTTTGATGCCTTCATGGTCAGAGAAGAGTGTCGGTATGATTTCAATCTTAGTGTATTTGTTGATGTTTGTCTGTGCCCCAGTATGTGAGGAATCTTGGAGACTGATCCATGTGCACTTGACAAATATGTGAATATATCATATATTTTTTGGGGTGCAGTGTTCTATAGATATCCATTAAGCTTATTAGGTCTATGTCCTTGTTTAGAGCTGTTGTGTGTTTAGAGCTTATTTTTTGTACAGTTTATCTACTCTTTGTTGAAAGTGGTGTTGTCTCCTATCCCATATGTATTTTCTCTAATGTTTTTTTTCAGAGATTATCTTTAAATATCTGATATATTTTTGTGCTCCTTCATTTGTTGAGTGTATATTGATAAGAGTTACATTTTCTTGATGTGTTGTCCCCTTAATCATAATGTAGTGATTGTCTATATCTCTTTATATCTTTCTTTGGTTTGAAGTCTATTTTATCTGATATAATTATAGCTGTTCCTGCTTTCTTTTTTGGTCCATTTGTTTATAGGATTGTTTTCTATCCTTTTACTTTCAGTCTATTTTTATCTTTTGTAGTTAAATGTGTTTCCTGAAGACAGAAAATGGTTAGGTTCTGTTTTTAATCCTGCCTGCAACTCTGTTTCTTTTTAATTGATGAGTTTAATCCATTTAAATGTAGGCCTAATATTGATATGTTGGCAACTATGGGTTCTGTTTTTAATCCTGCCTGCAACTCTATTTTTTTTAATTGATGAGTTTAATCCATTTAAATTTAGGGCTAATATTGATATGCTGGCAACTGTATTTGCCATTTTTCTTGTCTTGTTTATCTCTCTATTGGTTTTGGCTTCAGGAATTCTTGTACTATTCTTTGGAGTGGGGTTTAGTCATAATGAAGTTCTGGAGTTAATGTTTGTCTGAGAAGGTCCTTATTCTTTCTTTATAGAGGAAGAAAAGCTTTACTGGGTTCTTGGTTAGCATTAGTTGTTTTGAAATTTGTTGAATATGTCATTCCATTCTCTTCTCTCCTGCAGTGTTTCTTCAGAGAAGTCTGATGTTATACTGATTGGTTTTCTTTTATATGTCATCTGTTTCTACCTTCTTGTTAACTTCATTATATTTTCCTTGTCATGAATTCTTTGAGCTTTACTATTACATTTCTTACTGTATTTTTCCTTTCACCGTGGAATCTAGGTGTTCTTATTGCTTCTTGTATGTCTCTTTTCATCTCCTTAATGCTTGGGAAAGTCTCCTTGATTATCTCCTTGAATATTTTCTTTGTTCCTATGTCTCTCTCCTCTCCACTGGGATACCTATAACTTTTATATTTCCTTTCCTCACGAAATGAGATTGTTCTTGAAATTTTTCTTCATTCTTTTTCCTGTGTATCTCTCTTTCCTCTTTTGTTTTGGTTCTTTTTATTTCTGTATCTCCAAGAGTACTGTTTTGTTCTTCCATTTCATCTATTCCATTTTCATTGCTTTCTCCAGAGTTCCTTAACTCCTCCATTAATTTTTGAATGCTCTGAGTTTCTTTCACTTTCCTCTTTAGGAAATTTTATTTTTCATTTTTCTGATGGTTGATTATTTTTTCATATAATTATTTTCCTTTTCATTGTCTTTTTGTTTTTTAATCATGGTGATTTTAAAGTCTCTATCTGGTAGGTTGAGAATTTTTTCCAGGTCGTTATTGTGGGGTTCTGGTGGTTGGTTTCCTTTTTGTGGTGTGCTTATCACCGGAGCGCTGACTTTATTTGTTACTTGTATTTTTTACATCTCCCTTTGTTTTCTAATATGTTCTAAGCATCAGGACACTGTGCAAATGATACTGGCATGTGGGGTGCTCCTAATGAGATGTCAGTAACTGATGGTCAGACTGTGTCCAGTGCTATCACACTAAAACTCCATGATGGTGGTGGTGCTGTGGATATATTGATGGATGCTGTCTCTACTGGGCCCCATAGCTCTTTATTCCTCCATTATGGGAGCTAGGGCAGGATCCATAGGTTTCAGCAATGGTGTAGAAGTTGCACATACTCTGTACCCTTCTTTGCTTTTCCTGACCCAGGGCTAAGTTCAGGTAAAAATCAGACTCGAGATCTCCTGAATCCCTGCTCCCTTCTGTACATGAGTTATGTATGGGTTACTCACTCTTAGTGCCTGCATTTCCCATGTCAGCTCTGTTGGGTGGGTTCAGTTCAGATTTGGCTTGGGATATGCCAAATCCCTGCTTTCCTCCATGTGCAAGTGGTGCAGAAGTTATTCAGTCTTATTACCCGTGGTTCCCATCTCAGCCCTCCCATATGGGGCTCTGTTCAGATCAAAATTGTGGGGCTAGGATTTGCTGATTCCCTTCTCTTCTCCTGTGCGAGTGGTGCAGGGGTTGTTTACCCTTAGTTTCCTAGGTTCCCATCTCAGCTTTTCTGGGCAGGACTCAGTTCAAATCAATATCACCAGCTTGAAACTATGGTAGCTCTGTTCCATTGCATGCGTGTTTTCTCACTGACCTTTGCTTGCTTCACTTTCTGAGGTTCTTAACTTACCCAGTATTTACCTGTTGCTTCCGAACTTTCTTCCTTTCTTTTCCTGGGTGAAGTGCTCCAGATTTGTGGATGGGGGAGGGAGTCTAGATGTATCTCTCCCTTTCCTTCCTTCTGTCATTCTCACCTTCCCCCTGTTTCATTGGCCCTCCATTCTTGTACAAAAGATCTGGGCCTTGCCAGGATCTTCTTAACATTTCTCCCTTATTTGTAGATTTCACTGGAGAATTCAATCCTAGTGTGCCTTCACCATATTGGTGATGTCCCTGATGTCTAGTAAGGACTTAAAGAATGTAATTTTTATCACAATTATTATTTGCTCTTCTCATTTTTCACATGCATTTTATTTCCTTTTTTTAAGAAATTCTTTCAGATGACTTTGTAGACTCCTTCAGCAATGTGTGATGTAAGAGGGTAAAATGGTGACTTCCTGAGAAATCCTGAGTGAAAGAATTTATGCCAAAGGTTATATCATATATCACAGGTATTGGTTTCCTTCCAAGTAGAAGAAATCTATGGAAAAAGTTTAAATTTGACCTTGATATTTCTGCCCATCAAAACCAGAACCAAGCCAAACTGATTGATTTTTTCCTGACTTAAAAATTTTAAGCTATAAAACATCCTATTAAAAATTTAAGATCAATCTATACCTTGTGGAGTAGATAAAGAATCTATAGCCTTGAGGAATAAATAGAGATGGAGATGAGTATTGGATCAGTTACATATTCCTTTTATGCCTATTTTTTTTCTATCAATAAAGTGACCTTAAACTAACTTTGGAAGAGGCAAACTACTCTTCCATGAATGAGCTAATAAAGGATAAGTAGTTTATTATTCTTAGAAGATTAATTCTACTACTAATAACAAACAACAAATTCCCCATGATTGGAAGAGCCAAGAGA
>NW_004567104.1:2513545-2528762 GCF_000260355.1 Condylura cristata
CCCTCCTGCTGCTCCCCTTATCAATATACTTCATCAGTTGGCCTATTCTGCTCCCCCCTCTCTCTGTCCCTAGTGAATCCTCTCACTGCCCCTGCTCCTCTGACCTGTTCCCCAGTTCTGTATAAATAAATAAATAAATCTTTAAAAAAAATCACTTGGTTTGCATAGGTTGGTCACAAATTGACAAGATTGGCATTTCATCTCTTTTAGAAGAGACAGTGATTGATAACTGTATATAAAGATCTTATTCAAAGAAGGATTCTTAATTAAAAATATACAAACAGGAAACAAAAATATGAAACAGAGATGAACTGGTAATTTGGCTATTTGTGGAGGGATGCAGGTACAAAAGCAGAAATGTTGCTTTGGCATGCTGTCTTGAGCTTTTTTTCCTTTTCCTACTTTATTTCTTCAATATCCTATTGATATTTTCTATGATTTTCTTTTTTTTAGCCTGTCTGGAAATCTTTAAATCAAAATGATTTTTATTTGAATTTTCTAATAGACAATATTTGATCTTAATATAAATCTGAAATGTCACGATGAATAGCAAGTTGTCAACCAGGAAACTGCCATTCTAGGTTAGTAATAATATCAGATGTTTTATTATTTTAATTGATTTTATATTTCTTACCTTATTTATAAATGAGGAAATTTGAAATGGGACATTTAAAAACTTACCTAAAGTCACATAGTTAATGTCAGCACAAATTCTTAATTACTCTGCCAAACTGCCTTTTTATGCAAGGAATTCTGACCATAGTCTAGAACATAATCTATCCACTCAGCCATCCATCTATCCACTCACCCATCCATCCACCCATCTCACCCACTCATATGTCCATCCATTCACCCAATCAAATATTCAATAAGTAATTGTACTACTTAGTACAAACTATATAAAGTATAAATACAAGCTATATAAATTATGAATAATACTGGCACGATCTTGGTTATTTTCTAGATGGGGGAGAAAACAGATACACACAATATGATAAATGTTATGACAGTAAAGAGTATGGCATTCAGAGCATAAAAGTCTTTAACTCAGTCTGCAAGGGTCTACTAAAACAGGCAGGTCATAAGTTTCTTGTATTCATCACTGTATTTCAACTATTTTGCAGCAAAATGCATATAGTGTAACCTCTAGAAAGAAGTTTATGTTGAAAAACTATCCTCCTCTATGACAGTTGCTCAACTGAAATCTGTTGAACAAAGAAATTCTAAATTTCCATAATAAATTCACAGTAATAGGGACTTTACTTATTTATTTTTAAATTGATTCTGCACATTCTCGAATGGTTATCCTCTATACCTGAGATTAAAAACAATTAAACTTGTAGGATCTCACACCAACGTTGATGGGGTTCCAGAGTGGCCAGAAGCTATATGACATCACATCATACCACTCTAGCACTTGCCCAGACTGGCGAAACCCTAGATCTGTACCAGAAGGGGTCCCAGAATGCTCAAAGGTTCCATAGCCTCCTGCAAGGCCCTGCCAGGACCCACGTAGGCCTGTGCTTCGGAAAGTGCAGCCAGGGGCTTTCAAACTTCCCAGAGCTGTGACACTAGACACCTATATAGGAAGGTGCAGGATTGGCCAGAGAGTTCCACATGCATTAGCTCACAAAGTTAATAGTAGAGAGAAAGAAAAACCCAGCAAGTGGCAAAATGAGCCCTCAATTGGGAGCAGTACCACACAGGAATAACACATCTCCAGAACTTACTGCATACAGAATTTAAAATTGCACTGATAAATTCAAAGAAGTGAAAAAAAAAAAAAGAACAAAACCTAAAAGACAAACAAATGAATGTCTTTAAAATAATGAAATCAATGTACTGAAGACAAAAAATGAAGCTTTAAAAAAGATATAAATGGAGCTTCAGGATTTAAAAAGCAAAATAAAAGGAGATAAATATTTGGAAGAATGTCATGGAAATAGAACAGATCAAGTGGAAGAATGAGTTAGTGTAATTGAAGATGCAACTGTAAAAAGAACCTAGGCAGAGAAGGAAAGAGGAAAAAAATGAAGAAGAAACAGTCTGAGAACTATCTGACTCAATACAGAAGAGCAACATAAGATTAATGGAAATACCAGAGTGGGGCGAGAGAAAGAAAGGAACAACAAATGTATTTAAAGAAACAATCAAGGACATTTTCCTGAACTTGGAGCAAGGGATGAATACAAATCCAGATAGTTAAAAGAACACTAGTATACCTAAATAGCGTGAGAGTAACACCAAGACATATAGTAGCAAAACTCCCAAGAGTTCTGAATAAAGAAGTATTGCAAGGATGAAGTAGCAGATATCCTATGAAGGTGCTCTGATCAGGTAAACAAACATCAGAGATCTCAGAAGAAATACTGTGAAAAAGTAAAGACTGAAATGAGATTCCCCAAGTATTTAAAGATTAAAACTGTTGGTTGGAAATACTCTAATATTCAAGATTTTCCTTCAGGTATGTAGGAGTAATAGGGCATTTTTCAGAGAAAGAGGTAAATAATTAGTTTGCAAAAACTAAACTAGCCCTCCAAGAAATAGAGAAAGGAGCTAATAATGTAAACTACAGAGTGGCACATGCACAAAGAACTGAATAAGGAAATAGACTGACTCATGCAAATTGAGAATAAAATGGCAGCAACAGATGATTTGTTATAACCACCTTAAATGTAAATGGACTGACCTCACCACTTAAAACACACATATTATCTAGTTGGTTTGGAATTCAAACTTCTGCTGTCTCCAGGACATATACTTAACTGCTAAAGACAAGCACAGGCTCCAAGTAAGGGCTGCAAATCAATCCTGCAAGCAAATGGGACTCAAAAGAAAGCAGGGATACCATATTTATATCAGTCAAAATAGATTTTCAGCTAAAAAAGGTAACAATAGACAGGGAGAGCCACTATATAATAATTAAGGGAATGGTGCATACACACAATATGATAAATGTTATGACAGTAAAGAGTATGGCATTCAGAGCATAAAGGTCTTTAACTCAGTCTTTAACTAAAACAGGCAGGTCAAAAGTTTCTTGTATTCATCACTGTATTTCAACTATTTTGTAGCAAAATGCATATAATGTAACCTCTAGAAAGAAGTGTATGTTGAAGAACACCAAAATATATCAGGCAACTACTATCAACTCTGAAACCAAACATTGGAAAAAACACATTTCTAATTGTACCCTTTAACATCCCAATGTCATCAATGGTCAGGTCAACTAGATAAAAAATGAGTAGGGATACAATAGTCTTAAGCAGAGAATTGGATCTCATGGGCCTTGTAGACATTTACAGGATACTCCAGACCCCCAAAAGCAGAATACACATAGTTCTCACATGCCCATGGAACACTGTACAGAGTAAACCACTTACTAGGACAAAAAAACAATATCATAAATTCATGAATATTGAAGCCATACTTAACATCTTCTAAAATTAAAAAAAAACTAAAATGGGAGTCAGCTATCAAAAGAAAGCAGGAAAACAATTTCAAACATGGAGACTGAAAAACACACTACTGAAAGACTATTGGATTAATGAAGAAATCAAAGAAGACATTTAAAGATACCTTGAGAAAAATGAGATGAGCACACAATTATCCCAAACAATGGGATACAGAAATACTAAAAAGGGATTATATTGCAATGCAGGTCCACATCAAGAAACACAAAGAGCTCAAATAAATAACCTGCCCTCTCAATTTGAATAATTAGAAAAAAGAAGACAAAACAAATCCAAAGAACAGAAACAAAGAATAGAAATAATAAAAATCACAGCAGATTTACATAAAATAGAAAATGAAAAGAACAACAAAACCAAAATCTATTTCTTGGAAAAGTAAACAAAATAGGCAAAGCTTTTAAGAAGCTGACCAAGAAAATAAGGGGGAAATCTCAAATAAATAAGATCTTAAATGAAAGAGAAATCCAATAGTAGAAATTGCAGATATTCAGAGACTAACTAGAGACAACTATGAACATTTATTTATACCTGAAAAAACTCAACCTAGAAGAGGTGAAACAAATCTTAGAATTATATACTCATCTGAGACTGAGTAGGGGAGAAATATAAAACCTGAACATACCAGTCACAAGCAAGGAAACAGAAACACTAATCAAAACTCTCCCATTAAACAAGTATCCAGGATGAGCTGGTTTCATAGGTAAATTCTACCAATCCTTCAAAAGTGAACTACTGTCTCTTTTGCACAAACTCTTCCAAAATGCTGCACACAATGAGTACTTCCAAATACATTTTATCCTCAAATACCAAAACCAAACAACACACACACAAGAATATTACAGACTAATCTCCCTAATTAACATAGATGCAAAGATCCTTTTAAAAAACCTAGTAAATTGAATCCAACTATGGTGGATCATACACCATTACCAAGTGGGATTTATATAAAAAACATAGGATGATTCAACACTTGAACCTCAATAAACTCACCTTATCAACAAGAAGGGACATGAAAAACTTATGATCATATCTATAGATGCTGACAAAGCATTTGATATGAGCTAACATCCATTTGTTATGTAAACCCTCAAAAAACTGGGTATAAATGGAACCCACTTTAACATAATGAAAGCCATGTACATCAAACCCACAGCTAACATCATTCTCAGTGTAAAAGACTGAAAGCATTTCTAAGATCTGGAAAAAGACAATGATATCCACTCTCATAATTACTATTCAACATAGCATTGGAAATTCTAGCTAGATCAATTAGGTAAGAGTAAGATAGAGAAGGAATTCAAATTGAGAAAGAAGTAAACCTGCCATTATTTGCAGAGGACAGTAGAATATATACAATAAATCCTCAAATTTTCAATGAAAAACAAATTAAAACAATCAATTCAACAAACCAGCAGGGTATAAAATAAAACACATATAAGTCAGTTGTGTCTCTCTATATAAACAATGAGATAGAGAAGGAAGAAATTAAGAAAGTGACCCTACTTACATTTCGAACCAAAAAAAAAAAAAAAAAAGACATAGTCCTAACAAATGAGGTAAAATCTATCCAAAGAGAATCATATGACATTGTTGAAAGTAGTAGAAGACACCATGCAATGGGAAAATATTCCCTGCTTGTGGTTTGGAAGAATAAACATTGAAACACTGTCAAAATAACCATCCTACCAAAGCAATCTACAGATTCAATGCAATCCCCCAAAATATTATATTTTTTAAAAGAACTGGATCAAACACAATAAACCTATAATATTTAAAATAGTCTGTGACTGTAACAATCAGACTAATGAAATAGAATTGAGAACCTACAAATAATATACAGTTAATCTATGACAAAGGAGCCAAGAATGTACACTGGAACAATGATAACATCTTCAATAAATATTGTTGGCAAAACTGGAGAGCTGTATGCAAACATTCCATACCTTAATGGAAAGCAATATGGTACTATCTCAAAATTCTAAAAAGTAATCTGCCATTCAACCTAGTACTTTCATTCCTAAGCATCTAAAAATCAATAATGCTAATTTGAAAGGAAACTTGTAATCCCATGTATTTTTTTGTAGCATTATTTACTAGAGTTAAATTATGTAAAAAATCTGAGTGCCCCCCCAAAAGTGAGTGAACTAAGATGTGGTATGTATCAATACACACTGGAGTATTATTCACCATTCAAAAAATCTAAACTCACACCATTTTCATTAACATGGATACGACTGGAAAGGATAATGCTAAGTGAAGTAAGTCAGAAGGAGAAAGATAAAAAGGGGATGGTATCACTAATATATGGTTATTTTTTAACTAAACTAAGGATCAGATCAAGATAAGCTTAAAGTCTAATCTTTGAGAGCTGAGTATAGAACTGGAGCAACAAGGAAGGTAAAGATTGGGGAAGAGGTAAGATCAAAGAGAGAAGAAAGCACAATGGACTGTGGTGGTGGACCATGGGTGATGGGGTAGTGGGTGCAATGTGGTGTTACTATTTAATTGGGGTACCTAAATATTATCTCTATTAAAAATAAATTTAATAAAGAAAAAAATCACATCCTTGTTTCTTTTGCCTAAAATTCTTTATTACAGACAACTACTACTATACCATTATATTTTCCTAGAACAATGTGGTAACTTTAAATTCAGGTTTCCTGTGCAAGGATTCTAGGACAGTGAAGACTGGCAGTTTTTCTTTTTCTAGTTTATCTATGGGATTCCATGATGTTAAATATATTCTGAAAGATTTATTGTCCGTTCATCTCTCCAGAATGGCCTGGAAAAAATTTTCCTCTCAATCTCTATCCTACCCTCTCATTTTTCAAAAAGTACTAAGTTTTGGAAAAGGAATTTTAATTATTTACCACATAATTCTCTGGAAGACTATAAGAATTCAGTATAAAGTGAGTACAAAGTGAGTACAAAGGCTAGAAGAAAACTGAAAACCCAGGCTGATAACTTCTATCACCACCATAAGGTGGTGTTTTATTTAAGTTGCACTTTTTAAGAAAAGGTACTAGGTTATGTCTTTCCTGTACCTGCTTGGAATGTATTGGGACTAGTACAATATTTACCTTAGAGAGACAGAAGCAAATTCAAGGTAGCAAAATAATGCTATGGGAAAAGAGAACCAAAGCTCCTATGGGGCAAGGCTAACTTGGAAAGGTTAATCCTTAAGGAAAATTCCAGAATAAAGAGTGATCAGGTGTGTACATGATCTTTACATTATCTAATTATATAATCTTACTTTTTAGCCTAATGCCACAATTTAAAATATTACCCATTCCCTTTCCTGTTTATTATTTTTCTCCAGAGCCTTGATCTGTATAATTTAATTGTTACTACTTTTAATTTAAACATCATTATTATTTTAATGTCTGAAATCTCTCTAGATTGTAAGTTCCTCAAAAGTGTGTATTTTGGCCTGTATTGTTTTTAACCCACAAGAGTCCTGAATTGTCCTGCTACAAGGCTGATGCACAACAAATATCTGTTGAATAAATAAATAATCCCTATCAAAGCACTGTTAGTAAATAACTATGATGATATTTTCCTATATGTGTTCAGCTTATAGATAACTGGTTGGATATTTAAAATTATTTTTTAGAAATTGTAGGGAGACTGCAAAGTGTGAACACTATTATTGAAAAGAAGAGAGCTCCATTAAGTGAACTGAAGTCTCTGGGGAGTGGAGAAAAGGTAAATACCCCCACAGAGGTGAGCTAAAAAGCATGTATGGCCAGTGACAGGAAGATACCATTTTAGGTGTGTGACCTATTGTTTAGGAGAAGAGCTCTGCACTTTCAGTGGTGGCAAGACTCTATCTTGGGAACAGTGGTGTTTAGAACTTTAAACACTGGACACTGCAGCCACATTACTGAGCGTGAATTCCTGTACTGAGTCTCTCCCCAAGCCCCAATCATTTCTGGAGAACCCTAAATAAAGACCTGGACCTTATCAGCCTAACAGACATCTGTAGGACACAGCACACCAAAAAAATCTGAGTACACATTTTTCTCAAGTGCACATGGATCACTTTTCAGAATTGGAAAATGGGCCAGAAGACAAACATCAACAGATATACTAAGATCAAAATCATTCCAACTCTTTTCTCTGACTATAAAGCCATCAAACTTGAAATAAATCATGAAAAGAAATCAAGGAAGCCAACACTTCATGAGACAGAAATCCACTCTTATGGAAGACCACTAGACTAATGAGGAGATTAAAGAAGAAATTAAAAAATACTTGGAGTTTAACGATAACGAGGACACCAAATTCCAGAATGTATGGGGAAAAGCCTTATTACTATAAGAGGAAAATATATAGCAATACAGCCCCACATCAAGAAATAAGAAAGCAAAGAACCAACCTAATCCACACCAAACAGAATTACAATAAAGAACAACAACAACAACAACAACAAAACCCTAAAGTCAGTAGAAGAAAGGAAATAATAAAAACAAAGGACAAATAAATTAATTAGAAATTGAAGAAAAATCCAAAAGATAAATTAAACCAAAAGTTGGTTCTTCAAAAAAATAAATAAAACAAACTTCTAGCTAGGCTCACAAAGAGAAAACACAGATTAATAGAATCACAAACTAAAGAGGTAAAATCACAATAGATTCAAAATAATCAGACTACTATGAACACCTATATGCAAACAAATTCAACAATCTAGAAGAGATGGACAAATTCTTAGACCAATCTCCTAGATCAATCTAAAGCCATACAAAACACCTGCTTTTTTAAAAATCATGTAGCATGTTTTTGTAACATGGGAGAGTAAATGTTTTTTGGAAAATGTTGAGATTATGGACTTAGAACTGTTTCTGACAAAAGTTCAGGTGCTGCTGAACTTTTGACTCGCCAGAAAACTCAGAGACTCGCAAATTTTAAATTCCATTTTTGCACAAAGTATCCTATAATTCCATGTTCTAAGTACAGAATAGGCAATTTTGGGGAACTCAAAACACAAAAGATGAACAGAGTAGCATACTGATTATATTGCCACAGGAGACACATCTTACTCGTGGCATACTGGTATATTCTGAGGACTACAGTGTCTCTGACTCTTCTAGATCTCCCTTTTCACCTCTAAGACTATCACTTTCAGGACCAATCTAGTCAATGAAACCAGGATTATCTGGGTGGCAGCAAGCATATTTTTGACTGAGATTCAGGTAACCTCCCTCTCACACCTAATGCAGCTTCTCTCAACAATGGATCTATGATGGGATAAAAGACTAGACTTAACTAGAAGCAGAATGAAAAAATGGCCTTACTGGACTTGGATTAATAAAATTAATGGTGACACCAAAAAGACAATGAACTGCATTAACATTTGACATATTTCTAAAAAGAAGAAAACTTAGGCAAGTATGTAAATCAATTTAAATTACATATTTGTCTTACTTGTGCCACTCTTAATTATTTTATATGTTTCAATGTGACTCTAGAAAAAAGTCTCATGTAGACTAGATGAGATTTCATGAACTCCAAGTTCTAAACACATCTTTAATTAAATTTCTTTTTATACCTTGGAATATTTATATAAAACCTTTATTAAGCTATAATTCATACCCCACATGATTCACCCATTGAAAATACTCTATTCAATGGTTTTCTGTATAGTTAAACAAGCATCACCAGTAATCTTTAGACCATTTTTATCATGTCAAAAATATACAATGAATCCTATAGCAATCACTCCCCATTTCTTCCTAACTCTACCCTCCGTTTCTGCCCTATGCAACCACTAATCTATTTTTCATCTTTATAGATTTGCCTATTGTGGATATGTTATATAAAAGGAAATATTCAATACATGGTCTTCTTTTTTTTTTTCTTTCTCTCTTTTATATTTAAAGAGTAAGTTTATTAGAAAGAGGCAGGAGAGGAAAAGACACTTGCATAAGTGTAAGTGGGCAGGAAGCGCTATCCCAAAGGGACAGGTTTGCAGAGAGACCTGCATGGTTGCAGGCAGGCCGTTTTAGGAGAGCGGCCTCCACTGAGGGAGGTCAGTGCAGAGAAGTCCAGGCATGGTCACGGGCAGGCAGGAGGCTGCTGCCCTGTAGAGGGAGAGAGCGGGTGGAAAGAGGTACCTGCATAGAAACAGGTGGGCAGAGGAGCGGCCGCCAGTCTTCTTTTTCTTAGCATAATCTTTTCAGTGTTCATCCATGTTGTAGAGTCTATCAGTTCTTCATTCCTTTTAATTACTGAAAATGATTTCATTGCTCCATTCATTGCCACATTTTAAAAATCCATCATCAGTTAATGAACATTTGCATGGTTTTACTTTTGGGCTATTACAAGTATTGATGGCTGTGAACATTAGTATACAAGTTCTTACATGGATGTAAGTTTTTAATTCTTTTGCTTATATATCTAAGACTGGAATTGCTGAGTTATAATTTTGTTTAACTGTCATGCAATCTTCCATAGCAACTCACAATTTTTTTTTATATTCCCACCAGCAACATATGATAGTCCCAATATCTCTACCTCCTCTCCAACAGCTGTAATTATCAGCCTTTTTGATTATAGTCATTTTGGATGGTATGAGTTATCTTGTGGGTTTGATCCTAATGACTAATGAAAGCAAGTACATATCCATTTATTTACACCAGTATGTATCTTTGGAAGAATGTCTATTCAAATCCTTTGCCCATTTTTAAAATGGATTATTTGTTTTTTAGTTGCTGACTTCTTCATTTTGCCTCAAGAATGAGGGCTTGTTGGAGAAAGAATATCTCAGACCCCTTACCTGCTTTTGCCTAGAATAGAACTTCTGTAAAACAAAGTTGGGGACCATGAGATTCTTGTGGCCTGCTTTTTCTAAGAAAGCCCTAGACTGATAGGGATTTAGGTTGAAAGGAGTCTTGTGTGCTTGTAATCCCCTGGGGCAGTATACCATCATAGCCAGCTAGAGGGGGACAGGAAAGAGGAATTTGGTTTAAATGCTACCAACTTTTGCTGTTTCTGCTGAAATTGAGCAGTTTGTCTGGAGTAAATTTTTCTTCATTCTTGTATTCCCTCAGGTCATTATTCAGAGACTTTAAATGGTTTTTAGTCTAACATTTTTACTAGTTATTATTGTTTGGCTATGGAAAGTTCATGGAGCTCCTTTGTGGAGCAGTATCATCCTGGAAGTTGAGTCTCATTTGGATAACTTTCAATGATAATGTTTAGGTCATGTATGATGATATAATAGTTTTTGAATTATGAAGGACAGTTTTTACAAAAATACTTCCAAATTTACAATGTATTAAGAAAACCGATGAAAATTAAAGAGCTCACTTTCAACTTCACATTCAAATTCTAAATTCCTCATGTATTTGCTCTAAAAATAATTCTTACTTTATTGCTATTAAATAGCTGTGTAGAAATATTTGAATAAGGGTGGCAATACATTTTGCATGAGAAATTGTTCCAATAATTTATATATCAAGCCATTTTACCATTGAAATAGCCATTGAAATGATGCCTATTTTTGTTTTAATTTTTATTTATTTAAATTTCCTCCACCAAACCACACTTTCCTCTATCCCGTCAATCAAAAATGACCCTGTTTTTAAAATACGGAAATAATTCAGATGTTGAAAGCAAACTGTTACAACAACATTAGTTGTTTCATTATTCTAAAAAGTGCAACAGCAAAAGTAACCATTTTTTTAAATTTTTATTTATTTCAAAAGTGCTGTAGCACAAAGCATTTTAGAAAAACTACTTCCCCAACAATTTATATGTACATTTAGTGCTAATATTTGCATTTAACAATTCTTTTTTTTTTTTTTGGTCATGGGATGGGTTCATATTTTAATTGCCAACAAGTTGAATGCCACTTTAGCTGAGATTTAGAATCTCTGCTCATATCTAAAGTCCTTCTTTTTAGATTCCACCCCCTCTATCCCCAGCAAAATTAATATGCCTTTCTCTTTGGGTTTAAAACTTTAGAAAATTATAAATTATCGTTTTAGTATCTTTGAGAAAACACATATTGCTTTAATCGTGAGAAAATGTTAAAATATTTCCTTGTAAATTCTTCACTTTTTGGACAGATGACTTTTGTATTGTTTGAAGAAGCTGATGGCAAAAAGTATTGTATATGAGCATGAAATCTGATAAAGACGACTACTTAAGAATGAGACCAAACACTTTCTAATATTTACCTGGATCATTAATGAACTACACAAAAACAATGAAGATATTAACAAGTAATTTCCTCTTTGGACTGGAAAAATTTGAAGAACAGTTTGACTTCAGTTGAATGAAACATCTTGGTTTCTAACATAGTAAAAGTCAACTGGAAAAATCTATTCAATTCTTAACATTTTAATGTATCTAATAGACACTAATTGAATAAAAGCCCAGCATTAATTTTCCCCCTTTAAAAACAGGAATTCTTCCTACTAAAGCTAGTTTATCAAGCAGTTGTTTTGGACGATGCTTACCTCTGAGCCTTCGGATCTATGTCGCTGCGGCTTAGGTGAGCACGGTAGTGGCTTTGGCTCCTCCCCAACTGCTGGAGCTTCCTTCTGCGCTGGGCACCCAGAGCCTCCGAGAGTTAGGTGCTTGGCCCCGCCCTCTGCACGATTGCTAAAACTCCAATTCTGCCGGACTGATTCCGGTGATTAATTATTGACAAAAGAAAAACACTCCCACGCAAACTTGTGTCCTACCGCACTGCTCCAGCAACTCCTTCCAGAAGAGAATGCCCGCTGCACCACTCTTCTCCCTCCCCCAACATCCACCCCTTTGCTCTACTGTCTCAACTTCCCACACACTGCCACTCTCAGTCCCGGGTGATCAGACTAGTCCTCTGAGGAACGCAGCCCCACGACTTCTACATTTTAAAATTTGGTTTTCTGCAGCTCATTAGCATTTCTCCGGAGACCAACCTCTCAGGATGGGGGTTCTTTCCGGAGGCAGGGGAAACCGGGGTTCCGAGGGCAACTGGGGAGGTAAAGACGTTGCAGTCACCGGCTGCTGCAGTAAAACCGAGAGCAGATGCTGAGATAGGGAGGAGGGGATAAAGAGGAGCCCTCCCCCTCTTTGGGGCTGGGCGCCCCACATGTCCTTTGTAGGGCAGGTATATAAACAGTAGGTGCCAGGTGGGGGTTTTAGGGCTAAAACCCATTCACCAGCTCAAAAATAAGCTGAAACCAACACCCACCCTTCCGAAGACTTCCTCGAGAGGTCGAGACCCCGCGAACAATGAGCAGGACCTAGGTCGGCAACTCAGCAGCAGTCTGCTGCGAAGTGAACCCAAGGCTCCCCGGCCTGGGTAGCAGTGGGCCTAGCAGGCTTCCCTCTGCGTTTGTTTAAAAAACAAACAACAACAACAAAAAAAAAAACTAAGAAAGCAAACCCTTTCTGCCTTAGCGGCAAATGTCGGTGCCTTTTAACGTGCAAAACGTTTCTCCCGCCCTACTCACTCCTTTTATCCACCTTCCTCCGGGTGACTGAGAGCTTAATCACTGAAAAAGGTGAACTCCCCAGAGGAAATAGATAGAAGGGTCGTGTTCAAGGAACGTGTGTGCGCTCACTCACAAAAAGAGAATGAATCTGGCCAGGGACTGCGGACTGCGGCAGGAAGGCAAACTGGGAAGCAAGGGCAGGGAAGCTGTCTGTGATGCAGAAGCTGGGCGCTACTCCCGCCGCTCAGCTGGCCCAGCATTGGTTCTAGGCGCTCAATTTTCTTCCCAAGAAGACACAGGATCGCTAAAACACATGGAAGTCTGAATCCAAGACAGTATCTCTTCCCTTCTCTACGGAGATCAGAGCACTTAGATTTAATGAGGCAGCTGCTTGCTAACAGCTCAGAGGCCACAGAGGCTCCCAGACTTATCTCTCTAGTCTCCATCTGCCCAAAATCTGGGAACTGGCTAAAGCATCTTTTGATTAGTAAACATTTTGACAACGTTGCTAATCAGCCCCCACTGCTGTAGGAGAGGCGTTGCACAGGTTTCACCAGGGCTGATAGTGCTACAGTGAAAATTTCAGCTGCTGACAGGTTTATTTATTTATTTAACAAGCTTCCAGCAGCTTCCAAACTGCCAGTACTATGAAGAGGGAGACTCAAGTTATTGGGTGGAGTTTCTCCACACCAGAGGGAGGATGTTGCAATATTAGAGAATGTTGTAATGTTTGGCCAACCCTATTAGAGATATGAGGAAATAAAACCCTGGGAAGTGACTTGTGCATGCTCACCAAGCCCATTCTGGTACCTATATAATTACACTTGTTTTTTTATCTCATTATTCATTATCTAGTTTTCTAGCCGGATGGTGACACCCACCCCACCTCACTATACCATTGTACATTTATTGAAGTATAAAAACAAATCTTCCTAACAAAGATTTGTGACATGGCTTGCAGTTACTGCAATCACTATTTGGGGGAGAAATTGGTTCAACTGACAAAAGTATCCAGATCATTAAAAACAATCTTAAATGACAAACGGGCAACATAAAAACACAAAGATACACATTTATGCATTTTCATATGGAGAAAAGATTCTCACCATACAAACATAAAGCTATGTTAGAGCTGAACCAGCTCACAAAATAAAAATCAGTTAAAGGACAGAGTCCATATAGATCACACAACCTCTCAAAATATAATACAAACAAAATTAACAACAATCCACAGTTGGAAACTCAAAGTTTTCTGTAGCCCTCCTACCATGGTGGCATAGTAAAGAGTATCATTTAGGGATGAATAGCACTGGGTTCAAACTCCAGCTTTTCTACTAATAAACTCTAGAGTTTGAGACAAATCATCCAGTATCTATATCTTAGCTTTTCTCATCTATGAAATGAGATTAATATTGACTTCATAGATTTCTTTCTAAGATTAAGTGAAATAACATGTACAGAGTGCTTATATAGAATTCTTTCTCCTCCTTTTTTCCCTTTCTTCCTTCTCCCCCTCCATTCTGCCTTCTCAAAATACCATTTGAATTCCATACATTTAAATTTATCCTGTGTTGTCAGTGGCATTCGACCTTTCTCTTGGTCCTTTCAGTACCTTAACACCTCCTCCACAATTCTTTAACAATCAGAGAAATCCAAGTATCTTGACTCAGCACCTTTGGAATGCCTTAGAGAGACCCCCCTCTCTCCCAATCTAGTCTAAAAGTAACTCAGTCTTTCATATTATAATGCAGTAGATGGCAAAAATATCATTGTCATTACACTATTCTTCATCCCC
Source organism: Condylura cristata (assembly GCF_000260355.1). Taxonomy (NCBI): domain Eukaryota; kingdom Metazoa; phylum Chordata; class Mammalia; order Eulipotyphla; family Talpidae; genus Condylura; species Condylura cristata. Next base: position 2,528,242 of record NW_004567104.1, read on the forward strand.
CCCTCTACTTTTTTCAGTTAATACAGTTTTTGAGTTTGTATGTGGCAATGCTCCAGCACTGACTCACTTATTTCAATTGAACAGAGATTTGTGCATGTTCAGGATGAAATCTTAGACTTCAAACAAACCTAACTATAAAATACTCTATAATTTAATATTAGAATAAAGATCATATTATTAATAGCAAGAATCAACAATTCTAAATATTGGAAAGCAGTATTTTATTGTGGGGCTAATGTGGCTATTTCATTTATCAGTAACAAATTTCTGAGATGTCTAACAGGTACAGTTTTCCATTAATAGACTAACTCTTCTTAACAATAAGAAACACTGAAAAAAACAAAACAAAACAAAACAAAACAAGATACAAAACTCCTGAGTGGCAGTAAGACCAGTGTAGCAAAAGATTTTTTCCAGCATCTATTCTAAAGCAACCTCAAACACTATGTTAACAAATAATGCCTTATGTGGATTTGTGGGAGAAAAAAAAGACAATGGAAAGTCAACTGAAACAAGAGGAA
>NW_004567104.1:2530557-2532259 GCF_000260355.1 Condylura cristata
ATCAACGAAGTACACTGCTGAGGGGAGCAGCGGGCGGGTCAGGAGAGGTCTGCCACGCCATGTGGTCACCTCCGGGGCAGGCAGGGATCGAACTCATGTGGAAGCGGATTTAGATTCTCAGTGCTGTGCTTTAACCCGCTGCGCCACCAGGGAGGGCCTCTTGGATTTTTTTTAATCTTTATTTTTTTAATGTCATATTGTTCTGTGTATTAATTATTCCTTTTCATTGCTGAATAATATTCTATTATATTTTTATATGGATCTCTTAACCAGTGGGTATTTTCCCATTTTGGATTTGTTATTAATAATGCTGCTATGAAAAATTGTGTAAACATTTTTATGTGAATATGTTTTCATTTCTTTTAAGTATAAACCTAAGACTTAAATGGCCAGACTGTATGAAAACTCTACATTTCATTTTTGAAGTAATGTCAAATTGTTTTAGAAGGCGATTGCACTATTTTAATTCCTACTGTGATATACGAAGTTCAAATTTTTTAACATCATTTTGAACACTTGTTATTTTGTGTGTGTGTGATTTTAGCCATTCTTAAAATTATGAAGTAGTATATCACTGTGATTTGATTTATATTTTGCTACTGAATAATGATATTGAGCATTTCATTTGTCATTATTTGTACATCTTTGTAGAAAAGCCTATTTAATTTCTGTCCATTTTAAACTAGTGTTTTTGTATTCCCTGGGTAGATTCTAGGAGTGGATTTACTGGATCCCAAGGTAGGCCCATTTTTTTTTTATGTTCTCCGTACATCTTTCCATAGTGGCTGGACCAGTTCATACTTCCAACTGGCTGTGTAAAGGGCCCTTTCCTCACATTCCTGCCAACATTTGTTGTTTCCAGATTTTTAATGTGGGTCATTTTCACTGGTGTAAGGTGATAATCTCTATGTGATCCTGACTTGCATTTCCCTGATAATTTGTGATGTTGAACATTTTGTACATGGCTGTTGGCTATTTGTATTTCTTCTTTGGAGAAATGTCTCCTTAGTTCTGCTAATTTTTGACTGAGTTATTTTTTCACATTTTTGGTGGTGGGTTTTGTAGCATAAAAATAATAAATAATAATTAATTTTTAAGTTTATTTTCTATTTCTTTGGTCTCTGTGGTGTTAATGTTGATCTTTTAAATCTTCATTTTCTTTGTTGAGTTTTCATTTCATACATGATTCATTTTGAGTTAACTTTTGTGCATGGTGTGAGATAGTTATCCAATTTCATTATTTTGCATATGTAAATATTAAGTTGTTCCACGTTGAAAGGTTTTTATTTTTCCATTGAATTGTCTTACCACTCTTACTATATTCATTGATCATTGTTGTTAATTGTGTTCTGTTTCACAAAGTTATATGTTATAATCTAATTATCAGCAATGATGTTTGGAATGAGACCTTTGGAAAGGAAATAGGTCAAGAGGGTACAGTCACCATCAATGGAATTAGCAATTTTTAATTACTCTGAATTCTTAATTACTTTAATTCTTAATTACTCCAAATAAAATCAATCCAAGGAGCTAACTTCTCTCTTTTGACAAGAGAGAATGCAAATTTCACAGGCTGCAAGCTGGAAGATGATCCTTAACAGAAATCAACTATTCTGCCCCCTAAACTTGACTTATCAATTTCTAAATCTATGAGAAATAAATTTCTACAGTTTGTAAGTCATAACAGTTTTGAAATTGGAGC
>NW_004567104.1:2533854-2542366 GCF_000260355.1 Condylura cristata
CCATGTGGTCACCTCCAGGGCGAGCGGGGATCGAACTCATGGGAAGTGGCTTTAGCTTCTTAGTGCTGTGCTTTAACCCGCTGCGCCACTAGGGAGGGCCCCGAATGCTTTTATCAAGAAATAGGGGCTCTCCCTGGTGGTGCAATGGGTTAACATGTAGTGTTATGAAGCTATCCACAGCCACTGCAGAATGAGTTTGATCCCTAGCCCACGTGGAAATGGCAGACCTCTCCTGTCTTAACCATTGCTTCTGTCAGCAGTGTATTTTATAAATCTTCTTGTTCTGCTACCCACTCTGTCTCTGGTGAATCCTCTCACTGTCCCTGCACCTTTGGCCTGTGACCCAGTTCTGTGTGCATAAATAAATAAATCTTAAAAAAACAAATCAAGAAGCACATCGTAAGATCGGGGGAAAAGGAGAATGGTAGTGATTTTCACTGACTTACATAAAAAATGTTTATTGTATAACTGCTTTAGGGCAAAATTAATGGTTTCATTCACAGATATATTCCTTTCTTGAACTTGTAAATTTACAGTGTTTGGAAAGAAAGCTTGCAAGTTATCTCCATATTTCAGTGACTCATGAGATGTGAGGATACAAGATTTCAACCTAATGAGAATTAAGGTCTGATAACCAGAGATGATGTTAAAGATGTATCATAACTTCCAGTCTCTTTTCTACTTTTTTTTTTTTAAAGTAAAGCCATATTTTTACCAGTAGAATACTTGTAGAATGTTGTCTCTGTTTAAGGCTTTAGAACTGAGCATTTGGTTGAACATCTGTTAGAGGTTTGCAATGAAATGAAACAGTAAACTTTAATTCTGATTTTGAGATTGTAATGAGAGAACAATTTATGTTGTTAGGAAATAACCTAATATTGAATAAGAGATAATATTTTAAATGTCATTTGATTTATTTTGTTTTTAATTTGCCACAGGTCTGATAAAATTAGGTATATTTTATTTTATATTGGCCCTGTCTCCCTTCAACAGGTAATTGAGCTTATTTGGAAGAGATAGAGTGGTTCTATACTCCTCTGTATAAGGCAAATAGAATGAAAGACTTTTGTCATAAGCTTCATTTCTATAGTAAATACCCAGGTTTAGCTACAGAGAAAATTCAATAAAAATTGCAAGTACTTATTTTTTCATCTTAGCTTGAAATAGCTTTATAGTTTCCTTAGAAAGAGAGAAGAAAGAGATAACTGTTGTTAAGGAAATTTGAAAGACAATTTGTGATAGATTACCTAGGAATAATATATTACCTAGGATTTTTTTCTTCAAACTGCAGTGTGAATAATATGTGATCAAAGAGGGTGAAAGCTATTTTGACTGAAGTGACTAAAACAGTTTTGTTCTGAAGGAGCAAATAATCTTAGAGTACAAATTTTTTTTTCCTTGATGTTTATAAGAGGGAATATCATATCAGTCAGCAATATGTCAACGTTTGTGTCCTATCTTTGAGGCTTTGGCTCTGAGACTATCTCTAAATTTAGAAACTAGAGAGGAAAGAAGAGAATATCCATTAGCTCCCCACACTCCTTCAGACATTTGAGGATAAACAAATGAGTAAATCCTTCTCATTTTGAAATCAATAATAACAAAAGAAGGACCAATTAAGATATAAATCAATAGCTGAAACAAAATGAGTGCTCAAAATTTCTGTTTACAGTTGAAAATATGACATTAAAACTAATTATTTTATTCTTTTTTTTTTTTTTTAAAGATTTATTTGTGCTTACAGAACTGGGGTACAAGCCAGAGACTCAGGGGTGGTGAAAGACTTCACCAGAAAGTGGGGACCAGAACAGGCACATCAATGAAGTACACTGCTGAGGGGAGCAGCGGGCGGGTCAGGAGAGGTCTGCCACGCCATGTGGTCACCTCCGGGGCAGGCGGGAATCGAACTCATGCGGAAGTGGTTTCAGCTTCTTAGTGCAGTGCTTTAACCCGCTGCGCCAGGGAGGGCCTATTTTATTCTTTTTAAAAGTTCCTTTTCCTTCAGGTTTTCATTCTTCACATCGAAACAATGTCAATTTGTCACAGCAATGGTATATTGTATTTGCACCAAATTTTATACACTAACATTTCTCTTTCATTGCATCTTTTGTTTTTAAAACACAATGCTTAGGGGTTCTTCCTGGTGGCTGAAGAGGCTAAAGCACCACATTAAGACACTCTACAAAGCCACTGCAGCACCAGTTCGATCCCCAGCCAGGGAGCTGACCCACATGGCATGGCAGACATCTTCTGTCTGCTGCTACCTTCCAGCAGTGTGCTTTGTCGATATGCCTGTTCTGCTCCCCACTCTGTCTTTGGTAAATTCTCTCACCCACCACTTCTCTGGCCTGTACCCCAGTTCTGTTAGCATAAATAAATAAATCTTAAAACATACTCCCCCCACACAATGATTGACTTTACAAGTGGTCAAGCATTCCTACATATGTATACACTTTCAGTGTGTTCTTCTTTGGGCCTGCAAAAGTCATGCATTTCTTGAATTCATCTTTAAATTATCTGTCATAGATGTTTATGACAAAGTTTTCTGGAATAGCAGATTTTACAACACTTAGAAATTATAAAACTTTGAAGTCTTAAGATGGAAACTCACTTAAAAATAGCTAAGGCGTGTTCAGGGAAAAATTTGTATTTTGAAATTTTATAATTTTACTATCAAAAATAATAAAATTGAATTCTTCAGTTTAAATTGTGGCCAGTAAAGGAGAAATATTTGTTAATATTGATAAAGTTGTTTTTGTATCTTCTGATATACTGATAAACCCAACTGCTCTTGTGAGTTAGCTATAAATAAGAGGTATATATGATTTAAAACCCTGGACTAGATTCTGGTTGCTGACTTTTCCTAGAAAATATTTCTACCACTGACATATATGATAGTTATATGATATATCATAAATGTTTTATTCTATTGTATATAACCTTGCATTTTGTGTTTCTCCTGTTGATGGGCCAGTGCCCATCAACAATGCAATGGTTGGGATGTTCACATATACTTAAAATATAGGCTGCCCTGGCCCTCCTGGTGGCACAGCGGGTTAAAGCACAGGACTGAGAGGCTTGAGTCACTTCCACATGGGTTCCATTCCCGCCTGCCCCGGGGGTGACCACATGGCGTGGCAGACCTCTCCTGACTGCCCGCTGCTCCCCTCAGCGGTGTGCTTCTTCGATCTGCCTGTTCTGCACAACCCACTCTGTCTCTGGTGAATCCTCTCACCCTCTGCATCTCTGGCCTATACCCCAGTTCTGTATGAATGAATAAATAAATCTTTAAATAAATATATATATATATAGGCTGCCCTGACAAAGATCCTGGCTCTTCTGTAATATTTTCTATAATATTTACTATATGTGTGAGCTGAGGAAAGTCCCTTTACTCTGTTTTGTCACTTTCTTTCTTTGTAAAGCCAGGATAGTAATAATGCTCTTTAAGTATTAACTAAGTTAAGGCATGTTAAATTGCAGACACCTGCAAGTTCCCAATGAATGCTTGCTATTACTATTAAAATGTTATGCGATGAGATAAAATTACCTACAACTGTGAAGATAACTAAAACAAGTGATATAGGAAAATATGATCTGTTGGAATAGTGGAAAGAAGCTGTGGATGAGGTACACACTAGTTTTAATTCTTAGTATATGTTTATCATAAGTAAATTATGTGCTCCTAAGTCTTGATTTTATTATCTGTTTTGCAGAGCTGTGTGAATAGAAACAAGAACATGTTTGAAAAGGCTGGTACATTCAATACAAATGGTTATTCTTTTTATTGCTGCTTGCTTTTCTTAAATTAAAATTTAAATAGCAACTTCCCTTTTCCTATGGAAATCTGGGGAGTCTGTGCCAGTGTATATGCCCATATGCCACTTCACTATTAGAATATGACTCATTTCTAAACTTGGTGTTTCTTTATTTGTATTTCCCCCAAATTCCTATGTTCAAATCCAATTATAAACTTTGGATTATAAATCAACCTCAATTCAGTACATTTTTTAAATTATCAAAGTCTCTCATGAAAAGTTGTTAGTACAATCAGTGATATACAGAGGACTAATATTTCTATAAACATCTGTGGAATTTTACATTTGTACAAAGCTATTCTATTTACAAGGTTTTTAAATTTTACTATTTTTATTGAGGTACGAATCACAATGGTGACAGTTGTGAATCTTAAGTGTGCATTTGATCAAATGTGACAAATGCATACAATTTTATCAAGGTATAGAACACTTCCATTACTCTAGAATGTTTCCTTTTCATTTAATTTCTACCACTTCAACCCCATGAAACCAATATCCTAATTTCTGACATCATTAGTTACCTTTTCTTAAAAGATATATTCACAGAAATGGAATAATTTCTGTCTTTTTATGTCATTTTTGTCTTTTTCTCCTTAGAATAATTCTTATTTTTTCATCTGTTGTTGCATGTTTCAATATGTTTCCATTTTTATTGCTGAATAATATTCTATTGTTTGGAAATGTATGTATATATACATATCTATATTATATATTCTGTTGTTTATTCATTTTCCTGTTAAGATTGTTTCCATTACTTCTTTTGATCATCAATATAATGATGTGGGGAAGCCAGACTGAATTTGGGTTTGGGGCTCCTTGGCTTTTGATTATGGTCATTAAAGGATTCATGTCTAGGCAAAACAAAGTTCATTTAAAGACAGTATACCTGCGAAGAAGTCTTGAATGGCCAAAGTCCATGGAAGAACAACTTCAAGTATAATTCACTTCCTTTTTGGGGGTTTACTGCACAGGCACTTCGTGAATGTTGTTTATCAGTCCAGGCAAGAGCTTCAGTCACTCTTCTTTCTACTGTGCTTAAGGGAGTAGTTTTTATAGCACTGGCAGCAAGTTGGGGCAGTGGTTTGATTTCCTCTTCTCAGGTTTTATCAAGTCCGGCAAGTGTTTCCTGGGAACCTGGATACAGATGTTTAGTGGTCAGCCCACAGGCTGGCAAGGAAGAAGACCAGAAGAGCCAAAAGGCTCAGGAGGCAAGGACGTAGGCAAAGGGCAGGCAGCAGTGGGCCTGGGAGGCAGGCAGGCAGGCAACCCGGCCTTCCAGCTCCCTATGAAACTTGACTCTTTCTCTGGCATTTGCTCACAGTTTTGCCTCTTCTTTAGTCACTACTCATCCTTTCCCAGCTCCTCTTCTGCAGCCACCTTCATCTTGGAGTGATGCTGCGCTGACCTCTAGGCTCAGGTGTGCACAGTTAAGTATGCTCACACCCACAAGCCAGGTGTCTACAATCAGGCAGATGTGCTTTGTGTCCAAGCACCCAAGTCCCCCTACATTAGTACAAGCAAAGCTGCAGGTGATAGCCACAGAGACAAGTGATTAATTCACTTATCATATAAGATGGCAGTTTAATTTTGTTTGAGATATCACCCTACCTGCTCCAACTTTCTAAGAAGGAAGTTCTAAAATTTCCATTTTCCAGATTAGGAAGTCTCAGAGAAGTGAAGCAACATAAGATCCCAATGCTGGTAAATGAGGGTGAATGTGGCCTTCTGGTCCAAGACCTCTTTACTTCTTTCCTGTTTTTCAAGGTCAGTTTGTGAGCTGCCAAGAAGCACAGGGAAGGTTTTCTATGAATATGGACAGATGGATAAAGGAGAATCCTGGAGCACTCAGTGGTTTTTCAGGCTTTTAATGATTTTTCTATGCTACTTGTAGTGAGGCAATTAGGTGCAGGGCAGTCAGGGGTTGTCAGGAGGCTAACTGGCCTCCCAGTACCCAGTGAATTTTCACTCTTTCTGGCTTCTCTGCCAGATGGTCCTCTGCCACCTGTCCTCTGTGACACTGTGCTTGAATGCTCAGTCTTTGGGACCAGGTATGTCCACTCACAAACACACACACATCATACCTATACTGTACTCTTCCAGGTGCCATCATCAGGGTGTAAGACCACAGCTGCCCATCATTGATTTTAATGGAAGGAAGGTGGAGAAAACCTGATCACTTCCGTTTACCCTACAGTTTGTTTCTGGCCTTTACCAGGAGTTCTACCTGGTTAGACTTCAGGACTTGATCAGACACTGGCTCTTTTTTAAGAAAAACACAAAACATTAAAGTTCAGGGATTCTGCCCTACTCTGTGGTAGCCCTTGGTGAAATCTTAGGTTCTTAGGTGGAATGAATTTATTTCTGAGGCTAGCCTAAGGGTTAATGTGGAGCAGAGGATCTGGATGCCATTGAGTTTGATTGTAGATCTCCAGATGTACTAAAGATTTTATGGAATAATTTTGTCTTATATAGTGTAAAGGAGAAATTGGGTGACTGTAGACTAGAATGGGTTTATGTAAGTCCTAAGTCTGTTACAAATTAGCAATGGGGTTTGGGCAACTCAATCTTTCTGAGTTTGTTTCTACTTTTGTGAAAAAGGTAGTTTAATGTTTCTCTCCAGGAATCTGCTGGGGAAGCTACCAATATAAAACCTGATATTTCTGGTATTTTTTCAAGGATGGGCTTAAGGATACATTGTGCTTTTAACTTGGCTGTGGGATTTCCATTGTATGTAAGAACCAATCTTTCCCTTTATCTCTGAAGACAACAATTCATTCTTTATAGAATCTGGGTAGAGACAAGAAGGTTTACTTGCCAATAGAGACTTCACAAACATAGAGCAAGGGAGGGTCAGAGGGGTGGGAAAGTGTGAAAATGAACACAGCTATGTGTATCCTTTGAAACACTCTTTTCTTACCCCTTCTCAAGGCAAAAAGCAAGCCTCTTAGGAGATTTGTTCAAGATGATATTTAGGCCACAAGGTTAAAAAATGGGGTAGGAGAAAGCATTTTATTATCAGACTTCCATCATAATGAATTTACCTGTGACCCTTAAATAATAGTCATATACCTTAGGATTTGATGGAAAATTAGATATTTTCCAATAATTTAGATGAATGAAAAAAATCGTATTATTTAGAGATTAAGTATGCTATTCAAGAACTTTAATGACTTATTGGAAGACTGATATTTTAATGACTTAATGGTAGGATGTTACATTCTGGATTCTTCAAAGAATCTAGCATTGGATGCTTAACTTGGTTATTAAGAACTTCTAAAAGAAATTTCTTATTGCTTATGACATTACTCAGTTTTTTCAACCAAGATTGAAAACAGCTGATATCAAAGCAGTACCCAAGTAATCTCTGCTTTGTAAAGCAGCACTGCTTCACAGCACTTATCTTTTATATTTCCCTAAAGAAAGGACATGTGTCTAAAAACTCAATGCTTTAGCTTGAAGTGGAACAATTTTCCCAATAGTTGGAAATCAAATGCTTGAGGGTATTTAAAATATGCTTCATTTATGGCTTTCCATAATTGGAATTTAAACACCACCATTCTGCTTTCTCAGCTTTCTAATATAACAAATAACTTGTATGTAAAAGTAATCTGTTATATTAGAATACATATCTAGATGTTGGATGTAATTTTAAATAAAAATGCTTGAAAGGAAAGAGACAGCCATAGACAAAGATGAACAAGTTAAAAGGATTAAGAATATTCTAAGGAAAATAATGGGACTAATTAAATAGTAATATACTTGTTTGGTTTGGGAATTTTGTTCGAGAACATTTTATTTCAGAACTTACTTTACTTTAGGTATTCATTCCCAAGTGTATCATTAACTTCTATACTTGTATATGTGCCTGTATTAATTCCAGATATAAGGGGAAAAAGATTTGAATTTCAGGTGATAATGAGACATACAATTTTAGATACTTATTTAGAAGTTGACTTTATGGAATGCTTTTTTATGTGCCAAATCCTAGAATTACTGTATCTATATCTGTACCTGTATCTGTAATCTGTATCTCTCTTTCTCTATCATCTATCTATCTATAACTATATCGACATTTAGATATATGTCTTTGTGAGGAAAATGTAGTTATTATTTTTATTATTCACGTGATACACATAGCACTTGAAAGCAAGAAGCTTCCAAATTCAAACAATTATTAACTAGCAGATGTAAAAGCCAGACATTTAGCTATGACTATATGTTATGATGATGGGAAGTCCCATCTCACAATTGTTGTATCTTTTGTGCTTTGTTCAGTCAGTGTCTATGTTTAATTTACAGACCCTACATATTTTTCAATAACTTTGGCAAAGCCACTGGTATTTTCATATCTTTTTCAGTCCTCATGTACATTGTCAGCATGTGGAGGTTATTAAGGAAAATTTTGGAATTCCTTTTGAAATTGTTAACTGTGTGATTCCAATTTGACCATTGTTTGTTGGTTAAATAATTTTACTTATGGGTCCAGAACCTAGAAGTCAGGCCTAGAAATTAAAACTATGTTTGTCACCATATAATAGACTGAATTTAAAACATGGGCCTATATGAGCTCTCAGGTGGGGGTTGGGTGAGAGTGGAAGTTGGTGGGCTGCAAATAAAGGGGACTAAAGATTTAGTCCTGGATTTCTATAGTTAGCAGCAGGGAAAAGATGAAAAAATGAGTTGGAATATGGAAA
>NW_004567104.1:2544366-2547823 GCF_000260355.1 Condylura cristata
ATATATATCTTCTCCCATTCAGTAGGGTTCATTTTATTTTCCTGATAGTTTCTTTCACAGTGCATCAGTTTGCTGTAGTGCTAAAATGAGTACAAAAAGACATCTTTGAAGAAAATGTCAATGAGTGTTTTTCCGGCTTTCCTTATTATATTTTATGGTTCATGTCTTAAATGCAAGTCTTTCATGTATTTTGAGTTATTTTTTTTAAAGATCTATTTATTTATGCTTACAGAACTGGGGTACAGGCCTGAGGTGCAGGGGTGGTGGATTCATCAGACACAGTATAGGGAGTAGAACAGGCAAATTGATGAAATACACTGCTGAGAGGAGTAGCAGATGAGGCAGGAGAGGTCTGCTGAGCCATGTGGGTCACCTCCTGTCTTATTGAGCTTGCACCTAAGCAGCCGCTTGTGTGGCCACCAGCTTTGTAGTGCTGTGTTTTTACCTTTTGCACCACCAGGGAGGACCCCATATTGAGTTACTTTTTAAGGTGTGAGTTGGTGATCTAGTTTCATTATTTTGTATGTGGCTCATCAGTACCCCCCAAGCCAAACTAAAAAGCATTTCGTTCAAAGAAACCAAAAAGGCAACTTATGGACTGGGAAAAAATAGTTGCACATTACTGTTTGAACAAGGAGTTAATTTCTAAAATATATAAAGAAGACACATAATAACAAGAATGCAAACTACCCCATCTTAAAAAAAAAAGATCAAAAACCTAAATACATACTTCCCTAAATATATTCCTGGCACTTATTTAAACGTTTTGCTGAGCATCAAAATAAAGCTAACAAAATGGTTTTATTTATGGTTCAGCAAGTGAAAAACCTGCTAGTGAGGTTCTGCAAGGCTTAATAATTTGCTCAAGCTTGCCCAACTAGAAAGGTGACATTTAAATTAAATTTTATTCTAAATTCACAGTAACTTTCCTTTATACACTATCTTGAGATAGTAAATAGTTTGATGTCAATAATATTCTTATTTAACATTTGACTCAAAAATTAATTTCCTCAAATATCTAGAGATAGTGAATTTATTTGCATGAACTACTTCTACATGTCTTCTAGTCTAGTATACAGACATAAGAAAAGGAAGGGGGGGGAAGGAAAAAGGAAATATATGCAAAATAGAAGGGAATAATATCATGAACTTTGATATCCCAAACCCTGGAGTTCATTCCTGGACAAACTAGATTCATCTCTATTATTCATTCACTAATATTTCAGCACATATTTCTAAAAAATAAAAATTATTTTTAAAATATAACTTTAACACATAACAACTTGTTAAAAACTAGTAATTCCCTAGACTTCTCAAATATCTAGTAAGTATTTAAATTTTTCCAGCTATCTCACAAATGTTACAGCTTTTATTCCATTCTGAGTAAGAACTGTACAGTGCAGCTGGTTGAATTCTAAAGGATGGTCCCCAGGAAAGGGAAGTTCATTTCCAGGTTCTCTGTCCCACCAAAGGAAGGGTGAACTGAGAAGGAAGGAGAAGAAGCTGGAGAGAAAACATGAAGGAAGGAAAAAAAGAAGACAGAGGGATGGAGATCCAGAAGGAGACCTGGAATAGACACATGGAGCAGAGAGAGACATAAGAAGAAGTTACACTTGCGTCTTGGTTGTGGACTTGTGAAACAGATCTAGGAAAGACTCTCGTGGGAATGTTTTTATAATGGCAGCTTAAAAAAATTAATATATTCATTACATTATTCTTTATTTTTGTAAAATGTATGATTTCCCCATGAAATTCCCACCACTGATTCATGCATGCACTATCATCATAGTCCCTTGTGTTCAACTTTTTAATCTTGATTTTCAGTTTGCTCCCTCTGTACTAGACATGCTGGGCCCCTTCTGCACTTCCCTTTAAGTCCCCACCAGGTGGTCTTAGCTTGTGGCAAGATTTATTTATTTATTTTTAATTGGGAGCCTCTCTTGTGGTAAGTTTCAGTACTATGAAGTTTTGTCAGCCAATGCAGCACAAATTTTATTCCTGGGTAGGGAGCCAGTCCACGTGGCACGTCGCTAGACCTCTTCGGTCTCATCTATTGCTCCCCTCAGTAGTGTATTTCAGTAGATTTGCTTGTTCTGTTCTCTACTTTGTCTCTGGTGAATCTTCTCACCCTTTGCACCTCTGCCCTGTCCCCCTGTTTTTCTACATAAAAAATAATAAAATATTCAAAATAAAATAACAATTTATTCATATATATTTTACATCATTTTTCATTTTTGTAAAATGTTTGCTTTCTCCTTTCAGGTGAAATCCCCACAAATTCCCACCACCAATTCACCATTCCTGTGCACCATCACCATAGTTCCTTTTTGCTCTTTCCTCCACTGTTTGACCCGTCTCTCTTCAATTCCCCTGCAGAATGTGTGGTTTATATTTGCCTGTTAAATTTGTTTATTTATTTATCATTTTATTATTTTTCCTGATCCCTTATTTGATTCCCCCAAATTCCTACTATAAATAAAACCATTGATATCTTTCTGTTCCTTCTGGCTTATTCACTGAGTATAGTCCCACTAGCTCTGTAGGAGAGTTCTTTTTTCTCTTCATCTTCACTAACATTTGTTGTTACCTATTTTTCTAATATGTGCCATTCCGACTCACCAGTTTTTATCTCATTGTGGTTTTAATTTGCATTTCCCTCATAATGAGTGATGTTAAACATTTTTCTTATACTTGGCCACTCCGTTTGCATTCCTTCTTTGGAGAACTGTCTTTTTAGCTCTCAGCCCATATTTTGACTGGATTATTCACTTGTTTTTGCTGAGCCATGTGAGTTCTTTGTAGATCTTTGTGATCAGTCTCTTATAAGTTGAACAGAATGCAAAAAATTTCTCCCAATCAGAAAGTTGTCTGCTTGTTCACTTTGTTTTGGTCTTTTTGCTGTGCAGAGCTTTTTAATTTGCTGTAATCCCACCTGTTTATCTTTTCCTTCAATTTCTTTGCTTTGAAGGATGAGTCTTTAAACATGTTACTGATACATGACATATAGTATTTTATCCATATTTTCTTCTATATATTTCATAGTTTCAGGTTTTGTGTGCAATTCTTTTATCCATTTTAAATTGGTTTTATGTATGGTATGAAGTTATTTATTTAGTTATTTATTTTACATGTATTGGTCCAGTTTTCCCAGCACTGTTTATTGAACAAACTGTCTTTGTTCCATTACATATATTTTACTTCTTTGACAAATATTAGTTGTCCATCTATATGTGGCTTTATTTCTGGATTTTCTGTTTGATTCCATTGATCTGTGTGTCTGTTTTTACTCCAGCACCATACTGTTTTAACTGTTAGGGCTTTGTAGTACAGTTTGAAGTCTTGGCATGTGATACCTCCATTCACCTTCTTCCAGTTAGGGAAAGTGTTGGCTATTCAAGTTTTTTTGTGGCTCCATATGAATTTCATCAATATTTGTTCTATTCCTTTGAAAAAAATG
>NW_004567104.1:2548748-2575038 GCF_000260355.1 Condylura cristata
TATATTTTTTGTTGATGTGTTTAATTACATTAATATTTTTTTGGATGTTGAACTGTCCTTATGCCCTGCAATAAATCACACTTGGTCATGGGGTATTTTTATCTTTTTGATGTCTTGTTGGCTTCTGCTGGCAAGGCTTTTATTGAGGATTTTGGCATCTGTGCTCATTAGAGAAATTTGCTTGTGGTTTTCTTTTTTGCTGTTTTCTTTGTTTCATTTTGGTATTAGTGTGTTTGCTTCATAAAAAATATTCAGAAATATTCCCTTTTTCTTGGTTTTTGAAAGAATTTGTGTAGGATAGGCACAAGATCGCTTCTGAACTTTTGATTGAAATCATTTGTGGAGCTGTCTGGTCCTGGACTTTTGAGTTGGGGAAGGTTTTGATTACTGTTTCAATTTTAATGCTGTGAATTCATATGTTTAGGTGCACAAATTCTTATAGGAAATTTTCCATATTTTCTAGATTGTTGAACTTCTCTGCACATAAATTTTCATAGTAAACTCTGATGATTCTTTTGATTTCTGCTGAGACTTGTGACAAGCTTTTGGGCCTCAATGACCCTGCTTTGGGCTAGCCCTATTTCTCTGAGAAAAGAAAAGTAAGTTTGGCTTATTGGTTTGGAAATTTATTCTCCCATTTTTCTGTATTGCACACTAATTTTATTAAGTTATTTTCTATTAAAGGTCTTACACACTAGATTATGTTTTGTTTTAATGTGACAGATGGCAGAATCTATTTAGAGTGGGAAGGTTTGGAGATTCTGGGATGCTTCTCTCCTTGCCTGGTAACAAATTCATTTCTGAAATAATTTTTGATTTGTAGTCCATAGCCTCCTTTGCCTTCACCTTGCAATTTATGTGTTATTTATCCTGTGGTTTCCATTTTTTTTTTTTGATTGTATGATTTTGCTTCTTTGACTCAGTGTTTCTTGGAAATTGATTAATGACACTTGATCAAATTTTGGGTATGAAAGAAGAACCCTGTAATACACAGCTCATTATTTTAAAACTAAAAACTAAGCTATGTCCACTGTCAACCCTACTTTCCTATTCATAGTTCTTCTCCTCCTGGAATGAAAGGAAATGAAGGTACTGGGGACACACCTTATCCCCTGAAAAGTTGCCAGATCTGCTGGGGACCAGGACAGTTTCGATCAGGGACTCTTGTTGGAGACTGCATCCATCTGTATTCATGTAGGAATTAAGTAGGTCAAGGCCTTCAGGGAGTAAATGCCCCACATTTTGCTTCTCTAACTCAGGAATTCCAGTTTAAACACCTCCCAAAATTTCACTGCCAAGTAGAGAGTTAAGGGAGGGAATATAGGTGTCTAGGAAATCAGTCTTTTGAAACTCTTACTGTCAAATCTATATTTTCTTCCTATTCAGTGTGAGCAATTATGGCATTGGTCCTCTTCCACCTAGGTCCTAAATTAATCTCTACTTTGAATTTTCTGGATGGGGGATTGAGCCCTGTTCTGCATTTAATCTTATTAAAATGGTTTTCTATGTAATGGCTTTTTCACTGTTGCTTACTGAAGACACCCCTTTTGCTGTACCTAAGTGGACCATTCTACAAAAAGTTCCACAAATATGTCATGAGAGCTCTCAAGCTAAGAGGAGATCTCATGTACCTTTAATTAATGCTACAGAGAATAGGCTTAAGTAATTTTATGTTTAATCTTTTGGGACCATTATCTTTAGCATCAAAAAATTATTCAGTATGAGTTAGATTTTATCACTGTAATTTAAGAGATAAAAATCCACTCATATCTAGACTTACATATGGTTACCATGGAGATAGCTCCCTTTGTGTGGAGGTATCCTAGACATCCTAGAAGAGCAAAGAATTTGGGTCACTGAGTTCTTTAAAGGTCTTGAAAGTTGGAGAAGACCATAAATAGATAAAGTGAACTAACCTTATATTTGAACTGTTGAAATTTTAGCTGAGATTTGAACTGCTGATAATTTAGCTGAGACATGTCTGTAAACTGTCACATACAAAGCAATATTATTAAATATACAGAAAATGTTAGGGAATTTAAAAAAGCCTAGGAAATTTGAGTTTTAGAGTTCATTGAGTAGTTCTAGATTGTTTTATGATTTTTTAAAAAGATTTATTTATTTATGTATACAGAACTGGGGTACAGGCCAGAGGTGCAGGGATAGTGAGAGGATTCACAACACACAGAGCAGGGATCAGAACAGGCATATAGATGAAGTACACTGATGAGGGGAGCAGTGGAAGGGTCAGGAGAGGTCTGCTGCACCATATGGATCACCTCAGGGGCAGGCCGGGATTGAATTCATGCAGAAGTGGTTTTAGTTTCTTAGTGCAGTGCTTTAACCGGCTGCACCACCAGGGAGGGCCTGTTTTATGATCTTAAGGCATATTATTAGTCTGGCCCGGATGTAACTATCCTGGTCCTCATGGCTTTTTCCTGGATTACATCTATGGTCAATGTATTTATCATACTCTTCCTTCTTTTCCAGTTTCTTTAATAAGTTTCCAAACCTCCCAGAATTAAAATTAGTTTTAAGTTCTTGTTTAAAATTTTAAAAAGTTAAATATTTATATTTTACTGCACACTTTTAATAATAGACTATTTGATGTCAATTCTGTCTATATTCATAGTAATGCACATAGTTTTGAGAAACAGTGGAGAAGAAAACTTGCAAAAAGTTGTGATGAGCCATTGTCTTTTGCCCTTAAGACTTCTGAAATTCATTTGAAATTATATTCCTTAAATTCTCTGTTCTTGACAATGCGACTGGATGGGAAGCAAAATAAATTATTGACATTTTAACAGTAGCTAGTGATGACTCAACATACATTTTAATAATCATAGGTGTATAGTAATTGGTTATAGGGAAAATCTTGACTGAAAATTGAGAGGCATTTCTTTCTTTCTTTTTTAAAGATTTATTTATTTGTGCATACAGAACTGGGGTACAGGCCAGAGGCTCAGGGGCGGCGAGAGGCTTCACCAGAGACAGAGTGGGGAACAGAACAGGCAGATCGAGGAAGTACACTGCTGAGAGGAGCAGCGGGCGGATCAGGAGAGGTCTGCCACGCCATGTGGTCACCTCCGGGGCAGGCGGGAATCGAACTCATGCGGAAGCGGCTTTAGATTCTCAGTGCTGTGCTTTAACCTGCTGTGACACCAGGAAGGGCCATTTCTTTATTTTTATGTTGAGGAAACCAAAATAATTACTTGGAAGTCATGGAATTAGTTGATGAGGTCTTGGGAGGAATCTAGATATAATTTAATTATTATTGACTTCCACGCAGGAAGTCAATTATCTACCACATAGGAAATATTAAATACATGCTTTTGAATGAACAACTGGGGAAAGTAGGATTCACATCTCAGGCTACTGTGATTTCTATCTGGGGAAACCAGAAACTCTCAATGCCTTGGAAATTTCAAAGATTTTTGCTTATTTTATCATTCACTTCTTTACCTAGAACCAGGAGTTGAAGGCTTGACTTTATTGCTTTAATCCATTCTTTGTCCTGTTCCTGTGACTTCTTCTAATGCAAGATCTTTTATATTTCTTAAATTCTTTACCTTTCTCTGTTTCAGGTCCTGGTGGTTTCCCTGTTGGAGAATTATACTAGCCTTCCTGTTAGTGTGCAGACTTAGGGATCCTCTGCTCCCACCCAGAAACTCTAAAGAGTTTCTGCCATCAATTGCAGAAACATACAAGACATACTCTTAGTGTGTGAGAATTTTAATAGATTAGTGCCTAATCAAACAGGGTTGGCTCAAAGCAAGGTTCTAAAACCTGAACACTTGCCACAAGTCCATAGACTTTGTCCTGCTGGGGGACCACAAGAAACTGGCAAAAGGAGGTAGTGAAGAATAGGATAAAAGGTGCAAAAATAAAATATATTAAGGCACAAACTTTCTTACCTTCCCCAGATGTCTCTTACTTACATCTCTTTCTAGTTTCTCTACATGGGTCTCCTTCCATTTTGTCCAGGACCCTGGTGCACATCCCAAGGCGAGGAGCAAGAAGACCCTTCTTCACATGACTCTGTCCCAAGTCTTCTGTATCTTCCTACCCTCAATCCCCACCAAACATCTCCACACTTCATTAGGTGGGACTGAGAATATTGACCTCTCTTTTTTTATGGGGAGTTTCTCTCTGTAACATTTCTGCTTTCAGATACTTCCCTATAAAAGTATTTTGGAAGGCTATCTGTAGAGTAGAATTTTTATTTAGTGTAATCTCAGTAAAAAGGGGGGAGATTCATGTTCCCTGCCACACCTTAGAAATGGTGGTACTGAGGAAGATTTGTTAGTTTGTAGAAAGAACTTAGAAGAGACACATAGGGCAGAAAATCTTTGCTTTCTTCTTAACTTTGGACTTGCACCAGAGAATTGGGAGACATGTAAAGAAATGTTACAGGGTAAAAAAAAAAAATGTTACAGGGAAACCTAAAGAGGAATGGAATTGCCTGAGTTTGAGTCCTCACCTGCACTCTTAAAAAACTTAGAACAAGACCCAAATGCAGACATATATAGGAAGATTTATAGGAGGTTTATTTACAAAGGCAAATGTAAGAAAGGGGGCTCCCAAGAGGGATAAGGATGAAAGAGAGAGAGATTAATTGATTAATGCATCCTAACGGTAACATTCCCTTAGTGGGACCATGAAAACTTGTTGAAGGCAGGCAGAACTAAGAGAGCTTAGGCCCACATGTCTTTGATTCTATACCAAGAACTAAAGCTTAACTCCACATTTAAGTTCTTTGTAACCTTTCTTACAGGAAGTCAAGAATCATGGCAGATTCATGCATGGCATGATGGGATTTGTAAGACTCTGCCCCTGGGATCTTTTTGGTGGGAGTGAAATGTATAAAATATCTGTAAGTAGAGTCAATTCAGGGCATATTCTTTCCCTAACAGAAACATGTGGAGATAATAGGAAGACGTGTGATGGCCTATGGGAATGCTAACAATGGCAACTGTTACGTTGATTTGCCTCATTTCATCCCAGAGTTACTTAACTCTTTCTCTCCCTTTCCTACACTTCCTGTCAGGAGGTGCTTTAGACTTATGAAAAATTTTCAGGCCTCAGCAATCTTACTTTGTAGTCCCTATAATTCTTCCACCACTTGGCCCCCATGACCATCAAATTTGGTTGCTTTTTAATGGGTGGCATTGAATTCCAGCTCAAGTCCTTGTTGTTGCATAATCTCATGTAATAATTTCCTTGAAGGGCAGTATCTTCCTCTGTAAATTGGGGAATATGGTGCCATTTGAGAGGCCTTTGAAACAGTTTCTTGATGAGTATGTATACAAAAGTGAAAGTAATATATTTATAGCAATGAAGATTATAAGAGTGGTGTTTGTACAGTGGTCATTGTAGTCATAGTGGTAACTTCTAGATCTTAATTTCCTCAGTGATTATATGAACAGATTGCACTAAAGGAATTCTGAAGTCATCTTAAATTTTTACAATTCTGATTCTGTGAACACAGGATTAAGAGGGCAAGAAGAATCACTTATAACAGAGATTTCATCTCCTCCTCCCTGAAAAGATAACTCCCTGCCATACCAAGCAAGAGCAGGAATTTCAGTAGTAATATGGGCCAAGTTTTATAGAAGTTAGAGATTTAGATATATGACAGATAATAGATTATATCCCTGCAGAGGCATAAAACAAGTTGTCCCCTAGGATTACACCCTAGATTACATCAGTGGTAGAGAATGAACAAAACAGGTAAATAGGGGCTGGTGATAAACAGTGATAGTGGATGTAAAGAGGTTGGTATATGAGGCACTAATTAATGTCTAAGAAAAGGAATGGGAAAAGGTACATTGAGGGGATTGCTGACAGGGAAATTCTGCCCAAAGTCTCAAAGTCTTTACATTGTAAAAGATAAACAAAGTCAGATATTAGTTTTAGCAGTAGATTCCATGCAGTAACTATTTATAATAGGAGGAAGATTTATGCTTCTTTCTGATTTGTGCAGAGTGACTGGCATTTTAAAGTAAAAAACTAGTGACTGGGGAGTACAGGGGTTGAAGTGAAAGATGACAAAGTGCTGGTCAGTAAAAATGTGATGGACCCATCTATGTATGTGTACCTACTGGCTGTAATAGAATTTAAGAACCTATCCTCCAGATACCGAGAGGCCAATGTCCTTCTTGATGGTTTCATTTCAAAGAAATGGCTCTCAAGGTCATGAGTAATAGACTCCTGAGTTGTAGAAGATATGTATGGATCACAAAGAATCATTGGAAGTATACACAATAGTAAGTTTTTTAGTAAATGCTCAAATAATGGGAGGTTGGCCTTAGCCTCAGTTTTTGACTAGAAAACCGGTAAATTCTGGCAATGGTAAGTTCACTCAGAAAGGCACTTTAATGTTGTGAGATTGTCTAGGGACATAGCCTTATACTGCTTAAAGTCATGCTAGTGTTTGGTCATGTCTTAGTGCAGAACTTTGGGTAGAGTTCTGTAGTTCTCAGCATGGTGCCTTTTATGAAGACATCTGGAAATTGAACATTAAGTTTAATGGTACATTAACTCATTCCACAAAGACTGGTTAGGAATTCTCTATTTGTTTGATATAATTCAAGCATCAGTGAATCTTAAAGCTGTTTGTACAGTCATGTGCTACATAACTTTTTAATCAATGATGGAAATACAATAATGGTGGTCTCCAAATTCCTATTGCCTTATGATATTATAGCCATCTATGGCATAGATTTTATGTTGGTGGAAATATCATACATCTTGTGTTTACTATCTCTATTGTGTATACTATCTCCTTTGTGCTTTAATTAATCTCATGTTGTTTATCTTCTTCACAGACTAAACATACAAAATCCACTGCTAACATTATCAGTAAAAGTCCCTGTTAAGTAATTGATGTGTGTATGAAATTAAAAGTGATTAAATATTATGAATGTGGAAAACTTGTGGTACTTATTGTTCACTTATCTGAAAAATTCCATTTAATATGGTTACGCTCATGAAGAACAAGGGACTATTATAGGACCTGTTTCATTGAAAGAAATAAGACTAACAAAAAGTTGAGAAGAGCCTAGATCTGATATGGAGAAATTTCAAAGGTCTGGATTGAAAATCAAACACAGAATTGTTTTCCCCTCATCACCATGGGTGATCACAACCACAGTGAATTAAATTTGTTTGTAGTGAAAAGACTGACAATACTATGATGGTGAATTTACTGAGAATCTGGGTGTAAGGTTGAGACTGGGATGAGGCCAGGGCAAAGCTGAGGTAGAAAAGAGGAACTTAAAACTGCTGTCACTTTCATTCCAGCAACCAGCTCTGCCCACCTTACACAATTGTCTGATAGCAACCTCTATACTCTATAAAAACTTGCTCGTGTGCTCCAATGGGCGTGACTTCTCTGACCCCGTGGGGGATCGTTGAAACTTGCCTGGGATTGCAATAATTTTTTTTTTTTTGTCAGAAACTTTGCCTGGCTGTCCTCCATCCTTTACTGTGCCAGACCGTTCACTGGATAGTTTAAAGGATCCAATACCTGTTCATCTAAAAAATATACGAACGACAAAATCTGTGAATGGTGATAACTTTTTATTAGCATCTGTAATTTTTTTTTTTGACAATCTAGATAAGCTGGGAAAGAAAATTACTTGCCTGAGAAAAACCTTCAATATTATGGAAATGTATGCCTGAAAGGAAGCCATAGGTTTCAAGCCTTTTAAAAGACAGAATAAAATTTTTTCCTGGGGTCAATTAAAACCCTTTGTGATCCCACACTGCCAATAAAGAACTGGATGAGACCCTCCCTGGTGGCACAATGGATTAGCGCAGCACTATGAAGTTATCTGCAATCACTGCAACATGAGTTCAATCCCCCGCAAAGGAAATGACACACATAGAGCAGCAGATCTCTCCTGTTTTGCCAGCTGCTCCCCTCAGTAGTGTATTTCAGTCAAACAGTCTGTTCTACTCCCCACTCTATCTTTGGTAAATCCTCTCAGCTCCTCCACCTTTGGCCTGTTTCCCCAGTTTTGTATGCATAATTAAATAAATCTTAAAAAAAATTATAGATAGCTAAGCTCCTCTTCCAAGATGACTTCTTGAATTGCTGTGCTAGAAAAATGGAGTACTGTTTTGAGAATATCTACTGTTTTGAGAAGTATAGAGGTACTACTCATACAATGATAAAAAAAAATTGCATCATTTCTTCTCAAGCAACACATGGCTACATTGTTTATTAGTTGTGTTATTTGTATCAGTTTTACCTTAAATACTTAGATCTATTCTTTGAGCTTTGATACACTGTTTTATTCATCTGCCTTCCATAGATTTTATAATTTAGTAGAGCCCAATAAATTAGACAACACAGTAAATAAAGAGGGTAAAAGAAAATACTTTGAGATAGAATTCGAGTTGTTTTGGAGTGAAGTGATAAGAAAGAGAAAATAACATTTCTGATATGAGAATGAAAATAAACTCACATAAAATATAATGCTAACATCCCCTATATTCTGAAATAGTTTTTAAAAATATGCTATTTGTTTCCTTAAATACAAGGAAGGAAACACTCTCTAAGACATATCATATAAATGATATGAAAAATATATTTTATGGGTCTTTGATTGAAATTACTAACAATAGTTAAAAATTACCTAAACCAAGGGAGGAGGCAAGATGGTGGCAGAGTAAAGACGCCGAGATCACTGCTTCCAGGCCTGCACAGGAATTGAGGACTGAAAACAGACTATAGACTTAAATACTATGAGTTTCAACCCAAATGAAAACACCCTGGACTCACTAGAAGGTAGATAACTGAGTGGGAATCGGTGATTAGGAAGTTCTGATAAGGGAACTCCAGGGAAAACCCAGGCGCCTCGAAGTTTGGCTGGCTGCAGGAGCTGCTTTGCCCCACGCTAAAGCCCTGGAGGTGAAGAGGGACAGCTCAGTTCCGTGAGTGGAGCCTAGGCTGAGGGAAGACTGCAAATCTGATCCGCAATACCTGGGTACAGGGAAAAACCACTGAAACTGCAGCCCCCGATCTGGAGTACCTGGGCACTGTGCAAAGCCGCTGAGGACCAGCTCGACCAGCTCGGGAACAGACAAGATGGCGGCAGAGTAAAGACTCAGAGGGCTACGGCCAAGCTCCTAAGGGAATTTATAAAAACGGACTATAGACATACATGCTACTGTTATAGGCTGACGCCATATCTGTTACAGGACAGGGAGATAGGAGCACCCCTGAAGCCCAAAACCTGCCTGCTCTAAGTGGGTTCTGCTATCTGCCGCAACAAGGCAAAACATATATAACTTTAGTGAAAAGGGACTTTAATACAGTGAATAGACAATATGGAACACAAAGAATATAACACCTAAATCAAACACCTGAAGTTACCCATCCCCCAAAAAAGTCAACTCAAAAGGGGTTGGCCCAAAGCAAGGCCTGAAAGCCCGCCATAAGACTGAAGCACCTTCTGGCCAGGACCCATGGAAAAGGGTCAGAAATGGCCAGACAAATCTGAGAGGAAACAAGCAAAGTCAAAATCAATATAAACACTGCCATAGTCACCTCCCTACAGGTCTCTCACCCAACTCTGCCTTAACCAGTCCAAGGTCAGAAAACAAGGATGGTTACTTCATCACATGCTTGCTGCTCCATGTGGATTCCTCAGGTCACCTTCTTGTTCTCCATTCAGTTTCCTTAATTTTTTTTCCTCTTCTCTCCTCATTCCTTCTCCTCTCTTTTTCTCTGCTCAGCTCCACCCTCCTTCTGGGTGGGGCAGGGAACCTGGAACTACCCCTTTTCCTAGGGACCACCTGTGACACTACTAGTTTCAACCCAAATGAGAATGCCCTGGACTCACTAGGAGGAAGATAACTGAGGGAGAATCAGTGATTGGGGAGTTCCAATAGGGAATTCCTAACCAGAAGTACCACAGGCAGGGCACCTGGAAGCCAGGAAGCACTAAGGAGGGAGACTGACTGGGCAGCAGCACTGCACAGTGGCAGCAGCTTTTTGGCCTAGCCCTGCTACAGCCCTGGTGATAAACTGAGACAACTCAGTTAGGGAGAGGAAACCAAATTGTGGGAAAAGACTGCAGCTTGGAACCAGGAGTGCCCAGACATGAGGATAAGCCCTAGATGTGTTGGCTTTCTTTGCCCCAGCAGCTCCCACAAAGACCTGGATATAAACTGAGGCAATGCAGCCAGATGAGTGGATCCGAAGTTCTGCAGGGGGTGCAGGGAAAAAAAAAACTGCTCTACTTAGAGCCTGGGAAGTGGAGAAGAAGAAATGGAAATTGGGGCCCCGCTAGTCCTACTGGCATCTCCTGCCCCCACAACAGAGATCTGAGAATAGGCAACATTAGGGTTTAGTCAGGTCTTGGTGCCATTTTTAAGGCGTTCTCAGCAAGACTCACAAAGCAACTGAGTTAAAGGGGGGGGGGATGGTTAAACAGGACTCAACCACAGGCCCAACCCTAGGAAAATGCAATAACTTTAACAATATATCCACAAATACTGCAGTAAAACCCTACAACACTTGCAATACATCATACCCACCATGGGCACACCACGCATAGAGGGAACCAGGGACATCTGAAGGCTACAAAGATCAACAGACACCTTCCAGAAACACAGACTCAATGTGTTACTAGAAGAGGCTGAACACCACAAGAGACCCCTGACTGTTATCAACTGAGATGACAGACACAATTACACATAGTGGTGGCTGGGAAAAATAACACAACTCATTTTTTTTCCAATTGTAAATAAAGCAGTAATAAACATGGGGGTGCAGGTATCTTTTTGAATCAGTGTTTTTGTGTCTTTTGGGTAGATACCAAGGAGGGGGATTGCTGGGTCATAGGGAAGCTCCATGTTAAGCAGTTTGAGAAACCTCCAGTTTTCCATAGTGGTTGTACTAGTTTGCATTCCCACCAGTAGTGCAGGAGAGTTCCTTTTTCTCCATATTCTTGCCAACATTTGTTGTTGTTAGTTGTTTGAAGATGTGCCATTCTCAGACAAACAGAAACTCCACAATTTTGTCATGACTATGCCAAAAAATTCTACTAGAAGCACTCAAAGCAAATCCAACAGAAGAATGAACAAGAACAGTTCAAAAGAGGAATAAAAATACAGAAGGACTATAATGGCAAATGTAGGTGCCAGTATATGAATATTATCTCTAAATGTAAATGGCTTAAACAAATCAGTAAAAGACACAGAGTTGCAAGATGTAGTAAAAAACAGAACCCATCATTCTTCTGTCTGCAGAAACATATCTAACTACAAAAGATAAAAACAGACTGAAAATAAAAGGATGGAGAATAATCCTACAAGCAAATGGACCAAAAGAGAAGGCAGGCACTGCTATATTTATATCAGATCAAATAGACTTCAAACTAAAAAAGGTTAAAAGATATACAGAAGGCCACTATATTATGATTAAGGGGACAATACAACAAGAAGAAATAACAATCATCAACATATATATACCAAATGAAGGACCACCAAAATATATTAGGAAACTACTGTCATCCATGAAAATGTGTATCAGAGAGAATACATACATAGCAGGAGACTTAAATACACCACTCTCCACAGTGAACAGATCAACAAGACAAAAAATAAGTAAAGAACAAGGACCTGGACAAGGACTTGTACAACATGGGTCTAGCAGACATCTATAGAATACTGCACCCCAGAAAATCTGAGTACACATTTTTCTTAAATCCACATGGTTCATTTTCTAGGATTTATCACATACTGGGTCACAAGATAAATATCAATAGATACGCTAAGATCAAAATCATACCAACTATTTTTTCCGACCATGAAGGAATCAAAATAGAAATAAACCATATGAAAAAGGAAAGAAACCCACCTACCAAGTGGAGACTAAAACCCACACTACTCGAAGACCATTGGATCAATGAGGAGATTAAAGAAGAACTTAGAAAATACTTGGAAGAGAATGACAATGACGACACAAGTCTCCAAAACGTATGGGACACATTAAAAGCAGTTATAAGAGGAAAATATATAGCAATACAAGCTCACATAAAGAAACAAGAAATAACTCAAAGAAACAAGCAGATGTCCCACCTTAAAGAACTGGGAAAAGAACAACAAAATAACGCAAAATCCAGCAGAAGACAAGAAATAATAAAAGTGAAATAAAAAATAAATGAAATGGAATTAGGAAAACAGTCCCCAAAAAATCAATGAAACCAAAAGTCGATTCTTTGAAAATATAAACAAGACAGACAGGCCACTAGGCAGGCTCACAAAGAAAATTAACAATAGAAAGCACAAATAAACAGAATCATAATCGAAAGAGGAGAAATCACAACCGACCCAGCAGAAATCAAAAGAATAATCAGAGAATACTATGAGCAACTATATGCAAATAAGTTGGACAATTCAGAGGGCTGAAATTCTCCCAGCTGAGCAGGCTGCCAGTCCTCCCTCTGAGCTTCGAGGGCTTTTGGTTTCTAGTCCAAACAGTCCCTCCCAGAGCAGTGCCTCCCCACTGCCTGAGGGCCTCTCACAGAGCCCAGCTGTATCTCTTTAACTCCAGGCTTTGCCACAGGTTTTATTGGTAGATGTGGTAGGCAGGTAGACCTCTTAGCAAGTCTCCTGCTTGAGGTTCTTCCTAGGGCCTCTCTATGTTGAATGTGCCCATGGAAGATTAAAAGTGTTGCATTTTCCTAGGGTTGGGCCTGTGGTTGGTCCTGTCTAACCATTATTATTTTTTTTTTCCACCTCTTTAACTCAGTGGCTTTGTGAGTCTTGCTGACCAAGCCTTAAGAATGGCTCCAAGACCTGACCAAACCCTAATGTTTCCTAGTCTCAGATCTCTGTTGTGGGGGCAGCAGATGCGGGTAGGTCTAGAGGGGTCCCAATCGCTAGTTCCTTTTCTCCACCTCCTGGGCTCTAAGTAGAGCAGTTTTTTTTTCTTCCCCTTGCAGCAGCTTGGGATCCACTCACCTAGCTGTGTTGTCTCAGTTTATATCCAGGGCTTTGTGGGGTGTGCTGGGGCAAAGGACGGCAACTCCTCTGCGGTGTATGCTCGGGTCTGGGCACTGCTGATTCTGAGGTGCAGTCTTTTCCCACAATTTGGTTTCCTCCCTAGCTGAGTTGTCTCAGTTTATCTCCAGGGCTGTAGCAGGGCTGGGGCAAAAAGCTGCTGCAGCTGTGCGGAGCAGCCGCAGCTGCTGCCGCAGTCAGTGTCCCTCTGCAGAGCGTCCTGGTGTCAGGGCATCTAGGTCTTTAAAGGAGCTGAGCAGGTAGGAAGCCACTGGCATTCCCTTGATCAGAGTTGCAGGGTTCTGCTAATCCTGCCTGTGTGGCTTCTGGTTAGGAATTCCCTTATGGGAACTCCCCAATCTCTGAATTTTCCCTCGTTTATCTTCCTTCTAGTGAGTCCAGGGCATTCTCATTTGGGTTGAAACTCGTAGCAGGTAAGTCTATCATCCGTTTTTATATATTCCCATGTGAGCTTAGATGTAGTCATCTTGGTGTCTTTATCCTGTTGCCATCTTGCCCGTTCCTGAGCTGGTCTAGCTAAACCTCAGCAGCTTTGAGTGGCGCCAGGTACTCCCAAGATGGTCTGCAGTTTCAGCGGTTTTCCCCTGTACCCAGGTGTTCTGGATCAGATTTGCAGTCTTCCCTCAGCCTGGGCTCCACTCACTGAGCTGAGCTGTCCCTCTTCACCTCCAGGGCTTTAGCGTGGGACAAAGCAGCTCCTGCAGCCCTTCAAACTTCTATGTGCCTGGGTTTTCCCCAGAGTTCATTCCCTTATCAGAACTCCCCAATCGCAGATTCCCCCTCAGTTATTTACCTTCTTGTGAGTCCAGGGTGTTTTCATTTGGGTTGAAACTCATAGTATGTAAGTCTATAGTCTGTTTTCAGTCCTCAATTCCTGTGCAAGCCTGGAGGCAGTGATCTCGGCATCTTTATTCTGCTGCCATCTTGATCCCATCTCTTTTTTGGATATCTTATTTCAAAATCCTCTTCCTCGCTTTCTGAAGATTTTGTACATGTTATCTTCACAATCCATTAGTTCTCAGCTTTTCTTATTATTAACATATTTACAATATATTTAAAAAATATATACTATATATACAGAGAGAGAGAGGCATAGTGCTGCCTAGATCATGTCTTTAAATGTACACTCACTTCTCCATTTATTTCTGTTTTTCATTTTCACTGAAGGCTCTTTCACTATTTTGCCCCCTTTCCCTTCCTCAATTCTTTCTTCCCTTCCCTTCTTCCCTCAATTCTTTCTTTTTATCTGTCTCCTTCCCTTTCCTCATCTTTCCTTCTCAACTTTTCTTTTGCTATCTCTGTATCACTCCTTCCTTTGCTCTTGCCATCTCTCTAGTTACTTTGCTTAATAACAACTGTATTATTTGTCTTGATCCCATATATGTGCATTGTTTCTCTAGGTCTTTAATTTTAAGTCACTCTTGATACCAAATATTCCCAGATGCTTGTCTCTTTAATTAAAGGAAATTGTCCTAGAGGGAAAGGTAGGTAGAATATGAAACGACAACCATGCTTTCTGAAACCTGGTATAACAATTAAATTCAACATTACTGCACATTCAGTGGTGAAATACTAAAGGCAAAAGTCTTAAATATCACTCAGTATTATCAATTTAATCTGAAGTCAGTGTAGTCTTTTTGATATATATTTTGTCAAAACATCTTTGTTTTGAATAGACAATCTAAAACCCTAGCTTATGAGCTCAGTAGCAAAATTTCTGATGAAGTATAATAATAAAATGACAAAAAAGTATTTGCCCATAAGACTAAATTTGTGTATCAACAAATTATTGAATCTTTTGAATATCGTATTTCAAAATCCTGTCCCTCTCTTCTTGAAGCTTTTGTACATGTTATCTTCACAATCCATTAGTTCTGTGTTTTTCTGCAGAAGTCATTACTAAAATATTTACAATATTAAACAAACCAGTTCAACTTGCTAAACATTTACTAAGCACCTACTGTTTACAAGATAATTAAAAAAGAATTATAGAAGTTTAAAAATGATTAAAGAGATCAAGATGGCAGAAGATGAAGAGGAAGAGAACCACTCTTCCAGAGGTTCATAACAAAATTGATGTAAGACAGTCAAAAACACCTGAGGGAAAAATTGAAGGCTGCAATAGGAGCATCAATATGGGGATTGAATGGGGTAGGAAAAACTTTAAATGAATTTTGTTCAGAGTGATAAATGGTCAGTACAACCTATAAAAGGGAAGAACAGCTGCTCCACAGAGCTCCCTTAAGATATTACATGGGGGGCCCTCCATGGTGGTGCAGCAGGTTAAAGCACTACACTGAGAATCTAAAGCCACTTCCACATAATTTCGATCCCAGTCTGCCCCCGAGGTGACCCACGTGGCGCGGCAGACCTCTCCTGACCCACCCGCTGCTCCCCTCAGCAGTATACTTCGTCAATCTGCCTGTTCTGCTCCTCACTCTGTCTCTCACTGCCCCTGCACCTCTGGCCTGTACCCCAGTTCTGTACGCACAAATAAATCTTAAAAAAAAAAGATATTACTTGGGCACACATTAATATTGGAGATGCCAAATCACAGCACTATACTGGATGGGAAGTGATTCATGAGTAGGCACTCTGGATAATGGAGGCTGCATTGCTGTAAAGCAGCACATATGGGGCAAAGAGTGAGCCACACTGGCTTGAAATCTGAGGCTTATTTTTCTTTAAAGATTTATTTATTTATGTGTACAAGAACTGGAGTGCAGGTAAGGGGTGTGGAGGGGGTAAGAGGATTCAGTAGAGACAGAGTGGGGAGTACAACAGGCAGATTTACTGAAATACACTGCTGAGGGGATCAGCAGAGGTATATCAGAAGTCTGCTGCAGAGAGATTCACAATCCTCCACTTTAACCCATTACACCACCAGAGAGAGTCCAAATCTGAAGCTTTTAATGAAGAACCACTATTATCTTAATCAGCTCAAAGAACCTGAGCTTCCATCTATGAGTCTTCTACTTGAAATTGAAAACATCTTCCTTTCTCATCCCAGGCAGAGACATATCAAAAACCTGCCACCGGGTCCTCCCTGGTGGTGCAATGGGTTAGCACACAATGCTATGAAGATGTCTGCAGCCACCGCAACTAGAATTCAATTTGCAGCCAGAGAGCTGACCTACATGGTGCAGCAGACCTCTCCTGTCTCACTGTTCCCCTCAGCAGTATATTTCATGTGTTCTGCCTGTTATGCTCCCTACTCTTCCTCTGGTGAATCCTCTCACCTCCCCACCTCACATCTGTGGCCTATAACTCAGTTCTTGTATGCATAAATAAATAAATCTTAAAAAAATAAAAACTGCAACCTGTCATCAAGATATGCTTGAACTTGAATTCAAGGACCTACTATCAATGGGAGATGATACCCTAGGATCAAACTTTGGGGAGGAAAAGAGAGAAATTCCCAGCCTGGAGAGACTGACTATGAGGATGCATGTGGAGAGAAGAACCCATGGTCTGTAAACTGATGGATGAGACATAGGCCCTGCAAAATGTTTCTGGAGGAAGAGACCAATGAGATGGACTCACAACTTCAGAGATGCCAGGTTCCTTCTTCACAGAATACAAGGAGGTGGCTGGCACTTTGCCTCAGATTTGCTTGAGAAAAACCTGCCACTCCAGAGACACCAACTTCTCTTCTAGAGAGGAGAAGGCTGGCTCCAAGCTCCAGGCTATGCCATCGTGACAAAGAAGATGAAGCAACAGCAGTCCATGGCACACTCTGTTAGAATGGTTAATGACTGTAAGAATAGTATGAGCTCATGAGGGAGATGTGCCAGAAACCATGAATAAATGACAAAAATACACTGAGCTTCTGTAGATGGAACTGGTAGCTGAAGCCAATAGACTATTACAGGTGGTGCCCACTAAGGGGGGTGCTGGTGATAGACCCCTAGAGAAAATGCTAAAAGTTATCACAATTTAGGGTAGAGATACTGGTAAGTAATATAAAGCACTGCAGAAGAGGGCATGGATTTATTCAGTGTTAGGGATTTAGCAGTTTTTGGATCTTCAGATTTGGGGTCAGAAAATTGATGGTTCCATCACACTGAGGTTCCAGAAGGCTGTTGTGGGCTTCCGAAGGTGGCCTCCAGATCAACCTCAGAGAGGAAAAGTTTTGAGGATTTGCAGGTAGCTGAACAACTGAACTCTTCCCAGTTTTGCTGCTGTTACAGTCTGGTAGAGCAGGCAAAGACTCAGAGCCAGAACTAGGAGACTCACTGAGCTGCATGAGTGTAGCCCTTTGTTAGGTTGTTCAGCCACTGCAACTGCTCTCTTGAGTGTTATTTGTCTGGTGCTGTGCTTGGGCATCCAGGCAGCTCTGGGAGCATTTCCTGGTGTGCCTTCTGTTGTCTTTGTGAGTTGGAACCTGGCTAGAGTCTGACTGCCTCATGCTCCAGATCAGTAGAATCAGGAAGATTCCATCTTGGACTGTTTTCATTAGAGGAGCTCAGCATCCTAATGGTGGTGATGATATTAGGTGGCAGACCATAAACTGGCTGAGGTCCTGATGCCCAAATACCTAACCAAATACTGTCTGGGTTCTTCACCTGTGCACACGATTGCAAAGCTGCTAGATTTAGGAAATAACAACAAAGGGGTTTATTTAACAAATGGGAAATACAAGAGTTGCTGAGGCCAATAATGGCCACTTATTTTATCCAAAGTCATGTCCAGAAATGTCCCACACAATGACAGTTATGATGACATCTTCCTGTCATTGAGGATGTGCAGCTCCTCTCCCAAATAATAAGCCATGTTCCTAAGACAGCAACCTGCTTCCTTTGCCAACCTGGGGCACATGACACCCAGACTCCAGGTCAGGTTCCAGCTCACAAGACAACAGAACACACAACAGGAGACCCCCCTGGAGCTGAAGGATGCTCCAGCACAGTGCCAGGTGAGCAACACTCAGGACAGCAGCCACACTGAGCAAATCACCCAACAAATGGCCTCACTCTTGCAGCTAAACCAGACACCCAGTTCCAGGTCTCTGCCTTCTCTGCCAGGTTGTAACCACACAAAATCAGGAACCATTTCAGTCACTGGGCCACTTGCGAAACCTCTTTCTCTGCAACGTTGGTTACTGAAGTCCTTTAGAAGTCTTCAGCCACCTTCTCCATGATCATTGTAGTCTGGGGCTCATATCTATAGGCCTCCAAAATGTTGAGCTAATGCAAACCTTGAATCCTGTTCCCAGACAAACAACCACCTTCTTCTTTCTCTTTTTAGCCTCTTCTTTTTGCCTTCTCACTCCTATTTCCTCTCCAAGGTAGCCCCTTCTCAAAATCTGAATTTTTTTATTGTGTTTTGTTACAAAAGTTTATTTTTACATCATTTTGTACGTTTTTTTCCATCTCAATTGTAATCCCCGCGGTTTCCCATCACCAAGTCACCCATGTGCCATTAACATAATCCCGTGCATTTCCCTCCCCCCACCCCGTTTTTGATCCCATTTCCCACTCCACCCCCACAAAATGTCTCTGGTATATGGTTGTTCATTATTTTTGTTATTTTCCACCTGGTCCATTATACTCCTGCTATGAGTGAAACCATCCGGTATTTTTCTTTCTCTTTCTGGCTTATCTCACTAAGCATGATCTTTTCCAGCTCCATCCAAGGTGCTGCAAAAGATATGTGTTTCCCTTTTTTGGTTGCTGAGTAATATTCCATTGTATATATGTACCACATCTTTTTTATCCAGTCATCTACCTTTGGGCATTTGGGCTGCTTCCATGTTTTTCCAATTGTAAATAAAGCAGCAATAAACATGGGGGTACAAGTATCTTTTTCAATCAGTGTTTTTGTGTCTTTTGGGTAGATACCTAGGAGTGGGATTGCTGGGTCGTAGGGAAGCTCCATGTTTAGCAGTTTGAGGAACCTCCAAACAGTTTTCCATAGTGGTTGTACTAGTTTGCATTCCCGCCACCAGTGCAGGAGAGTTCCTTTTTCACCACATCCTCACCAACCTTTGTTGTTGCTAGTTTTTTGAAGATGTGCCATTCTCACTGGTGTGAGGTGGTATCTCATTGTGGTTTTAATTTGCATCTCCCTTATTACGAGTGATGTTGAACACAAAATCTGAATATTTTTAACATTATTTCTGAATGTGTTTGTCCTCACAGCAACCCCCTCAGGAAGGGGCAACACCTGCAACAGTCCTTGGCTTCAGCTACCTGATTATATCCCCCACTCTTAGTTTTTATCACCAATTATATGGTGAATAATATATGGTGAATATATATTACATGT
This sequence comes from Condylura cristata, assembly GCF_000260355.1. Classification (NCBI taxonomy): domain Eukaryota; kingdom Metazoa; phylum Chordata; class Mammalia; order Eulipotyphla; family Talpidae; genus Condylura; species Condylura cristata. The sequence goes on from NW_004567104.1 coordinate 2,568,054, forward strand.
TACAAATAACATTATATAACACAATGGCACATCTACTTATTTCAGGAAGTCACCATTTTAGCTACTTTTGTTTAGGACTGGAAAATATTCACACAGCTTTGGGTAAGGTAAAGGACATCTTTGGCCTTAAGTCTTTGTTTTCCCTATATTGTTAAATAAACTTCACTTTTGTTGTTACTTGAGCATGAGGAGACATGCAATTGTGTGCACAGGTAAAGAACTCAGAGAGTGAGCAGTAAACTATCTGGGCAGTGTCCTTGGGCAGTTTTAGTTCCCTTCTCTACCCTATTTCACAGGGGCTATGTGAACTTGGGGTGTGGCAGGCCATGTTTAATGTAAGTGTTCATTTTACTGCTGGGATGAGGGTTTTGGTATTGCAAAATTCCCCTTATCCTATCTGGAGCTCTTATGGCAATTCTGGAAACCTATATGGGAGATTGAACACATTAGGTAACCACAATGGTAGCCAGCTTGGGTAAAGCTGTGAACATGTGCACTCAGAAGGTGTAACAGAGAGCTGAAACCAAAGACTATTACAGGTGGTGTCCCCTGAAGAGGGTGATAGTGAGGACTGATAGCTCCAGGTGAATACTAACAAGTATTGGTGAGGGTGGAGACTCTGATAAGAAATATATTAGCAACTGCAAAGCAGCCCTCAGGATCGAGTATTCACAATTTCAGTTTTTTTTAGACCTTCAGGGATTCTGGATTCAGTCACCTCTCCCCCCAGCATGCTAATCTTCTAGAAGGTTTTGTGGGCTTTTCAAGGACATGGATAAGCTTCCAGCAGCAAACCTCAGAGAAGGAAAATTTGGGGGCTTTGCAAGTAGCTGAATAAAAGAAACTGTTGCCAGTTTTGGTGCTGTTACAGCCTGTCAAAGATCCAGAGCCCAGTACCTTAGTGAATTAAACAAGCATGGTCTTTTGTCTGTTCGTTTGTCTGCTGCAGTTGTTGTTTTTCTTTTTTCCCAAAAATTCAGTTTTTCACGAATCTTTATTTTTCCTTATTTTGGCTAATGCTTTTAGACTAATTCTTACAGAAGTCTGACTAGATAACTTGGTCATTTCATTGTTAAACATGTGTCTTCTGGGCACAAAAACACTGATTCAAAAAGATACCAGCACCCCCATGTTTATTGCTGCCTCATTTACAATTGGGAAAACATGGAAACAGCTCAAATGCCCAAAAAAGAAAGAAACACATGTCTTTCACAGCAATATGGATGGAGCTGGAGAAGATCATGCTTAAACCAGAAAGAAAAGGAAAAATACTGGATGGTTTCACTCATAGCAGGAGTATAACGGACCAGGTGAGAAAATAATAATAATGAACAGCTATAGACTAGAGACATTTTATGGGGATGGAGTGGGGGATGGGATCAAAAACAGAGGGAAGGGAAATGCACTGGACTATGGTGATGGCGCATGCGATTTGTTGTGGGAAGCCCACGGGGAGTACAACTAAAATAAAAAAATGCACAAAATGATGTAAAAATAAACTATTATATATATAAGATGTCTTCTGGGCTCTCTCTGGTGGTGCAATGGGTTAAAGCAATGCGTTATGAAGCTCTCTGAAGCCACTGCAGCTCGTGTTCCATCCCCAGCCAGAGAGCTGACCTACATGGCACAGGAGACCTCTCCTGACCTGCCCACCACTACCCTCATCAGTGTACTTTGTCAATCTGCCTGTTCTGCTCCCTACTCTGTCTCTGGTGAAGCCTCTCACCACTACACCTCTGGTCTGTACTCCAGTTCTGTAAGCATAAATAAATAAATCTTTAAAAAATAAATGTGTCTTCTGGAGTGACAATGGAATTTTCCCTTTTCCCTCCACTGATGTTTTGAACATCACTTGTCCGGCACTGCGTTGGAACATCTTGGAAGCTCTGTTGAACATCTTCTGTTATGTTTTTTGCTGCCTTCATGAGTTGGATCCTGCCTAAAGTCTGGCTGCCACATGCTCCAGGTCTGCAGTGGTGGAAGACACCATCTTGTGGCCATTTGTGTTAAAGCTTTAAAACACTGGACACTGCTTTGAGTGAGGTAAATGGCCTTAGTAACTGTTTCTTTTCCCTGGTTTGTTAAATAAGTCCCATTATTGTTGTTCTATGAGCCTGAGTAGTTTTGCAATTGTTTATGCAGACGAAGAACTCAAATGTGACCAGGAAAATATTTGGACAGTGTCCTTGGCCAGTTTTAGTGTCCCTTGCTGCTCTGTATCAAAGGAGGTATGTGTAGCAGTTAAACAACTGCAAAGGATGCCAAGAAAAGCAAATAATCCTCTTAATGTTAGTAAGGCTCTTAAAATTATCCTTGCCTGAATATGGATGGCTCTACTGAGTATAGATATAAATGATACCAAAATAAATGGATGGCCCAATACATATTTGTTAAAATTATTTAGACAATTGGGAGAGAAAGAACAGTTTATTCCCATAAGAAGATGGGCTGCAGTGAAGACTCCAGGCCTCAGGCATGTACCTTGTACTGAAGGATCATTTGCTGATGACTCCAGCCCAAGAAGAGGCCCTGTTCACTCCAAATAGGATGAGGGTGAGGGACCTGTCCACAGGGAGTGAGTAGGAATCAGAGGCAGAAGTTGGTATCACTGATCCCTAACCAATGTGCAAATGGTTTTGGCCTTTGCAGAATTTACTCTGTTGTATGGGGACCTAGAAAAGTTTCAAGGGTCTGCTTGCTACATTTTTGGCTATGGAGACCAGTGTGTCAAGGTGACAGCTGTGAAAATACTACTGTGGATTGAATGATTACATTCAACTTAGTATAAATTGTGTGTTTCACCAATCCCTAAGTATATTACTATGTGGATTTGGCTGGAGACCACAGCTGGAGAATTTTACCTAAAGGTAAGTATAGTGAAGACAGAGTTGTGTGGATGTGCTGAGAACCTGCCCATACAACTGCCAGTCCCCAGGTGAGTGACCAATACTAAATAGTATCAGTTGCCAGATGGCCACTGAGAGATTTCAGGCACAACAGCAGAGCTAGAGACAGTGGGCATTGTGCATGGTGCTCAAGGCCCCTATAATTCATCCATGTGGCTGGTGAAGAAGCCTTATGTCTCTTGGCCTGTGATGGTAAATAAGTGTGAGTTGAGTAAAGTGGTTCTCCCTTTCCTATAGCATTGCCCTCAATGACAGACATGATGAATCTGATACAGGGAAGCTAGGGGCACTAAATCAGGCCAAGGCCACTGCCCCAATAGTTTCCCAGTCATCTTCTGAGTTTTTTTTTAATTTATGCATACAGAACTGGGGTACAGGTCAGAGGTGCAGGGGTGGTGATGGGATGCTAATGAAGATAGATAGCCTCAGGGAAAAACACTACAAAATATCCATTTTTTAGGAGGGGCTACTGGGAGAGAAAAGAGAAGTGAAAGCAGAAGGGGTGAGAAAAAGAAAGAAGAAGTTTGTTGTTTGTTCGTTCTTCAGGATTCAATGTTTGAGGTCCTTCAGCAATTTGAAGGCCAGTGGAATTTCAGCCCCCAACTATGCTGATCTTGCAGAAGGCCACTGTGGACTTCTAATGGTTGAAAACTTCAGTAGCCAATGTTGCAGAAGAAGAAGCTTTGTAAATAGCCCAGTGACTGAAATGGTTTCTGGTTTTGTTGTTGTTACATCCTGGCAGAGAAGGCAGAGACCTGGAACTGGGTGTCTGGTTTAGCTGCAAGAGTGAGGCCATTTGTTGGGTGATTTGCTCAGTGTGGCTGCTGTCCTGAGTGTTGCTCACCTGGCACTGTGCTGGAGCATCCTTCAGCTCCAGGGGGGTCTCCTGTTGTATGTTCTGTTGTCTTGTGAGCTGGAACCTGATCTGGAGTCTGGGTGCCATGTGCTCCAGGTTGGCAAAGGAAGCAAGATACCATCTTATATGTGTGGCCTATTGTTTGGGAGAGGAGCTGCACATCCTCAGTGACAGGAAGATGTCATCATAACCGCCATTGTGAGAGACACTACGGGACATGACTTTGGGTGAAGTAAATGGCCATTATTGACCTCAGCAACTCTTGTATTTCCCATTTGTTAAATAAACCCCTTTGTTATTATTTCCTAAGCCTGAGAAGTCTTGCAATTGTGCCCATGGGTGAAGAACCCAGACAGTATTTGTGAAAGTATTTTGAGCAGCAGGGAAGGTTCCCTTCCACCCGGTATCATTTCAGTACTGTTTGATCTGTCCTCCATATAACTGAAGGGGGTGGTCCTTGTTTTCTTTTCATGGTTGATGTCTATTTTGATGCTTTTATGTTCAGAGAAGATAGTTGCTATGATTTTGATCTTGGTGTGCCTATTGATATTTGTCTTATGGTCCAGTATTTGGTCAATACTGGAGAATGATCTATGTGCACTTTAGAAAAATGTGTGTTCCTGTTTTGGTGACATGCATTATCCTGTTTGCTCATGTGATTTTTTAGGGCTATGTGCCCTTGTTTCCTTTTGTCTCATTGATGAGAGTTGGGTGTTCAGATCTCCTACTCTCTCTATTTTCTAATGTCTGTTCTCAGATATTATAGCAATTGGCTAACATATTTTGGTGTCCCTTCATTTTGTGACTATATATTGACAAGTGTTAAATATGTATATATATTGACAAGTGTTAAGTATATATATCTTCCTGGTATATTGACCATTAATCATTAAATAGTGTCTATATGTCTCTTGTCACCTTTTTTGCTTGAGGTCTATTTTATCTGCTATATATGGCTGTTCAAGTGGGGGCCATTTGCTTGTAGAATTGTTTTTCATTCCTTTACTTTCAATCTATGTTTATCTTTAGAACTTAGGTATTTTCCTTGAAAGCATCAGATTGTTGGATTTTATTTTCTTCTTTAGCATGCTGCTCTGTTTCTTTTTATTGATGACTTTAGTATTTACATTTAAGATGATTATTGATACAGGAATAGCTGTCATTGCCATTTTGTTTATTGTTTTGTGGTTCTGGTTTTCAGTTCTTCCTCTCATTCCTCTGTTGGATTAGATTTTAAGGTTTCAGGTACTATTTCTTGGAGCAGAGATTTAGTAGATGTGATTTTTTTTAAAAGATTTATTTATTTGTGCATACAGAACTGAGGTACAGACCAATGGTGCAGGACGGTGAGAGGATTCACCAGAGACAGAGTGGGGAGCAGAACAGGCATATCACCGAAATATACTGCTGAAGAGAGCAGCAGGTGGGACAGGAGAGGTCTGTAGATCACTTCCAGGGCAGGGGTGGGGGGTGAGGATTGAAATAATGCTGAAGTGGCTTTAGCTTCTTAGTGCTGTGCTTTAACCTGCTGTTCCACCAGGGAGGGCCTAGTAGAGTGAATTTTTAAAGACTTTGTTTCATTGAGACTATCCTCAGTTTCTCTCATAGAAAAAGGAGATATTTTTGCAAGATAAAGTATTCTTGGCTATCTTTTTTGTCTCTGAGTTATTTGGATGTGTTACTGCTTTATGTCTGTAGTGTTTTTTCAGGGAAATCTGATGTCTGCCTAACTGCTTTTCCTTTGTATGTTATCTGTTTCTTTCCCCTTGTCAACTTCATCATTTTTTCTTTGTCTTGGATTTTAGAAGCTTTACTATTATGTGTCTTGCTGTAGTTTTCCTTCTGTAGTTTGGTGTCCTTCTAGCTTTCTGTATATTTTCATTTCCTTCTTCATGGTTGGAATGTTATTTTCAATTATTTTCTTGAATTATTGTCATATAATGTGCCACTTCTCATTCTGAGATTCTCATCACTCTTATATGTCATTTCCTCATAGTGTCAGATAATTCTTGAAGTATTTCTTCATTCTTTTTCCTTTGCTTCTCTCTTTTGTTTTGCTTCTTTTTACACATGTGTCTTTAAGAGTACAGATTAACTCTTCCATTTAATCTACTTTATTTTCATGGATTTTCCTGGAATATTTTAGCCTCTTCATTACTTCTTAACCTGAAATTCCTTAATTTTCTTATTTAGAAAATCAATGTCATTCTTCTGTTCACTGAGTATATTTCTTATATTATTCTTTTTTCTGTATTTTCTCTCATATCTTTAAGTTTTTAGAAATGGCAATTTGGAATTCTTTATTTCAGGCACAAAATTTATTTTTGCCTATGTTGTTGAGTTATATAGGCTGATTTTACTTCTAAGTGTATTGTTCTTAGGCGTATTTGCTTCGCCATTTTTATTTTTCTTTCTACCCTTTGTTTTCAGGTTTGTTCGATGCCCAGGGCCACCAGACCAATTGCACCAGCATCCATGACTTCTGGGAACTTGTATTGGGGTGTGAATGGATTTTTCTGTTGCTTGCGTTACTGTGACTGGTAGGTAGAGTTGGGGGTAGGAATTCCTGTTGCTCTCTCCTCACTTCCTGTCAATGCGACCAGAAGGTAAGGATTTCCTTACCTTCTGCTATCAGAAGGTAAGTCTTTCAGGTATTTGTATGTCCTATCCCTGGTCACTGAATATCTACAACCACTGGTATTTAATGTTTAAATCAGGACGTGATTTGAGTCAGAAGATGGTCCATCTAGATGAGGCCTGATGTTCAACTTCCATTTTATCTCTAACCCAATTGGGTCAACTGACCTTAGAGTGTCAATTTTCTACATTAATACCTCCCAGTGAGTTTACCTACCACCACCTTTGGCTATTTAGATAGTTCCCTACTACATTCATGAAACTTCTAGAAACAGGGAAATCCTAGAAAATTAACTCTACATATCTGCATTTGCTCATGTTACTATTTGAAAGAAACAATTTGAGATTTCCTATTCTTATGAAGGTCATAGAGCAAGGATGATACCCTCTTAGGGTGTCTTCACCCTAGTTAAAGTGTCACCTCCAGATTCAGAACTTTGGCTTAGAGATGATCCCTCAGATATCTTGTCTCATAACCTGATTTTTCTGCTTCTGCTATCTCTGTTTCCCTTATAGGCTGGTTGTTCTTTAATTTCTGTACTGGCCAGAATTTTCTGACAAACTACTGGTCATGCAGAGATGA
>NW_004567104.1:2575493-2576476 GCF_000260355.1 Condylura cristata
AAAACTATTCAAGAGTTTCTTCACCATATTTTAACTCCCTATTGCACCTTTAGCATTCTAAATGGGCATTTTAATTAGCTAATTAAAAAGAAAGGAGTAAAATAAACCTATCAAACCAGTTCCCCAAGCTTTGATGTGAAATCAAAATCACTAAGTAAGGAATGAAGAATGCAGAAAACTGTAATGATGAAACAACAGTTTCAGTTGAAGGAGTAAAAGGACTTATGGAATTTGGGACAAAAAATATTTGTAAAATCCAAAGATGGTATTATTTATGAAGTGAAGATTTTTATATGACAGTGAACACACAGCCTATAATTAACTTAATAATATTCAACAACATATAATTATGTCACACCTGCCAATTTCTAGAGGTGAACACATTCATATGATGCAACATAGTAACAGCATTATCTAAGGCCTTTTAAAAATTAATCTTACAATGTGATTGCCTAATTGAATAATACGTTAGTATGATTCAATCATATTTGAGTTTCCTTAGGAATACAGTCCAAATATGTAATTGTTGGCATTGTTTAAAGCAAAATTTGATTGAGTAAATTTTAAAGATGTCACCAAATTTATTCAATAATTCATGAAACAGGCATCTTTATCTCATTCTGTAAATAGAAAGGAGTTACAAGAAACTGTATAAATTGTAAGACTTATAGAGAAGGGAGTGAGGGGAAGTAAGTTATAGAAACAAGAAAGTTGTGGCAAAGTCACTCCTTTACAGGGATGAGCAGGGTCTATCAGGCAGATTATCTCTCTAGTACTGACCAGATTATTCATGATTTACTGGGTAAGATTCCATTTCTAGGCAAGGTCAGGACTGTAATTCTCAGTTAGGTGACCTAGAACTTGAAATGTTTGCCTTAATTTGTTGACATTTTTTTTTTCAAAGATTTAATTTTATTTGTGCATACAGAACTGGGATACAGGCCAGAGATGCGGAGGGTGAGAGAATTCACCAGAGACAGAGT
>NW_004567104.1:2578941-2580209 GCF_000260355.1 Condylura cristata
TAAAAAAAAGCTTTCTTCCGCATGTTCTCATTTGGCCCTGTTGCTCTCCCTACAATATTCCTAAACTACCAGTAAAGAAACCTCACACAGATGAATATTGTTTTGTACAAGATCTGAGGGCAATTAATGGTATTGTTGAGGACATACATCTACTCTGCCAAAACAATGTACTCTATTGACTGCTATGCCAGATTTTTCTTGGTGCTCAGTGTGGGACTTGAAGGATGCCTTTTTCTGCATTCCAGTAAATGAACAGGATCAGAAACTTTGCTTTTGAATGGCAAGATCCAGTCTCCAAAAGTAGATCACAGTATTGCTGAACTGTGCTTCCATAAGGATTTAAAAATTACACAACTATATTTGGGGAAAATAGTTTGGGATCTTCAAACAATTCAGTTGAAATAGGTTGCAATATGTGGATGACTTTTTGATTACCAATCCTGACTATGACTCTTGTTGGGAGAATACCATATTAGATCTCATTTACTTGTCAGAGTATAGTTACAAGATGTCACCACAGAAGGTTCAACTGTGCAATAAAAAGGTGGCTTAACTGGGATTTGAAATTGGAAAAAAGCAAACAGAGCCTCATGACTGAAAGAAAGCAAGTGGTTACTGCTTTTAAATTTCTCAGCAGTCATTGACAGCTGCATAGATTTTTGGGAATGGCTGGGTTTTATAGAATTTGGATCTCTAACTTTGGACTTATAGCTAAACCTCTTTTTACATACCTCAAAGGCCTGAACTCTATTCATCTGTATTGTATCACTGAAAGTCAACATGTCTTTGAGAAAATAAAGAGAAAATTGATTGAAGTACCAGCCTTAGGATTGACACACCTCAGGAAGCCTTTCAGAAACTATATCTACGAAAGACAGGGGCAGTTGGATTGGGAATGCTGATACAATTGTTGGTATGTGAAATGTAGCCCACTGCATATCTGTCCAGACAGCTTGACCACACCACTAAAGGATGACCTTCATGATTGCAGGCTGTAGCTCAAAGTTGTGACATTTTGTATACACAATTCTTTAAAGTTTGTAGGTCTAAAACATTTGGTATATCATAAAAGAAAAAAGGGCTTTATGAGATGATGTCATCAAAACCAAAATTCATTGGTCTTGTGACACTGTTGAGGATATAAAGTATTTGTTTAAAAGACAGAAAAAATTTGAATGTATTTCAAAATATTCATGGGCTTTATCTGGAAGTTGTAATAATTGTATGCTGTCAAATAATATTGTATAATGTTGCTTGTAATTATGCCA
>NW_004567104.1:2580959-2584029 GCF_000260355.1 Condylura cristata
TTGCATAAAGTAAATGACCATTATTGACCTCAGTAACTCTTGTTTTCCCATTTGTTAAATTCTCCCTTTTTGTTATTTTCTAAGTCTGAGAAGTCTTACAGTTGTGCACATGGGTGGAGAACCCATGCAATATTTGGTAACATATTTTGGGCAGTGGGTCCTTGGCCAGTGTAGGGTTCTCTTTTACTAGGTATCAACAACAATAATCCAGAGAACATTTAAAGATTACTATAAACATTTATGTGCAAATAAGTTCAACAATATAGATGGGATGGGTATATTTTAGATCTATACAATCATTTAAATATGAATAAAGAAGAGGAATACTAACAAATATATTTTATGAAGCCAGCATTACACTAATAACTTTTCCCAGCATTCTTTATCTCTTCTAGTGGCCTTTTCATTGCCTGCATTTCTTCTATTTCCTTTTTTTAATGTCTCATTTTCTTTCTTCAGTTCATTGATTGCTTGTCTCATATTTTTTTCATTTCTTTCATTTGTTTCCTTCAACTCCTGTATGGTTTGTATCATTTCATTGACAGCTTGCCTCATTTCATTTTGTTTGTTTATCATGATGATTCTGAATTCTTTATCTGATAGGTTGAACAGTTCTTTCTCCTCACCTACTTACTAGGAGGCCTATAACTCTGATATTTCCTTTCTTCATGGTGTCACATAGCTCTTGGAGTGTTTCTTCGTTCCTCTTCCTTTTTTTCCCTTTCTTTTTCTGTTTTGTTTCTCTTTATTTCTGTGCCTTCAAAGGTGCTGATTCATTCTGGCCTGGTTTCCAATTCAGATGAGGTTCTATGCATTATTGCTGATGGCTCTGCCACTGTCCATCTTCAAGTTATGACCTGGTACTGTGTGCTGCCTATTACTGCAGGGGACCCTGTCTGCTCCAGAAGCTGCAGCCATGCTCTTTTGCCATTCCTGTTACTGCCTGAAGTTGAGTGCAGGCTGTCACATCCCCCCTGGGGTTGTCAATGTCCTAGGAATCAACCCCCCTAGGTTGTCAATGTCACAACCTCCCCCACCCCGGTTGTCAATGTCCTAGGAAGCAACAACAAAAAAAGAAAGGGTATTTCCCCGTTCATACAAAGCCCATTCTGTTTCAGAGCCTTTGGCCATGTCTTGCAGTCCTTGAACAATGGCAGGAGCTTAGTGCAAGCTGTCACACTTCTCCTGGCTGGCTGCTGCAAAGTCCTAGGAAGCAAAAACAAAACAAAATGAAAAAGTGCCGCTTTCCTCTTTCAGTCAAATCTCCACCTGTCAGGGTCCTTGGCCAAGCCCTGCTGTCTTTGGTTAATGTCAGGAGCTGAGCACAGGCTGTCCAGCTCCTTCTGCCTGGCTGGTAATATCCTGGGAAGAAAAAAAAGGGGGGAGGGAAAGCACAGATTCCCCTCTGTCCACACTCTGCCAATTTCAGCTAATAGCAGGAGTTGGGCACTGGCTGTCTTGCCCCTCTCAGCTGGTTAGTAATGTCCTGGAGGAGGGCACAGATTTCCCCTTTCAGGCAAAGCCCCACCTGTTTCAAAGCTTTTGGTCTCTCCCAGCCATTTTCAGTTAATGGCAGGAGCTAGTTGCAGGCTTTTACTCCTCTCTTGCTGTTAAACTCAGGGGGAGTAGAAAAGTGCAGATTTTGGCTTTCAGGGCAATTCCCTGAGCAAAACTCAAGGGAACAAAGATGCTAGGTGGCTCACTCAAGGCAGAGACTGGTCTATTTCAGTAGCAGAGGTGAGCCATGTCTAGGGCTGATACCCTGTGTTCTTTGCTGACAGCCACTCCCGGCTGGTTTCCCTTATCTGGGGACTGCTGCTCAAGGTAAGAGCACAGTGGCCCTGCCTCCAGCTGAGTCAGAATCTGGGTGCTCCCAGGGTGCACCAGGTGCACTGACTCCTGCCCTGCTCCCAAAGGTGGTGAGAAGGCTGAGTCTTATCCTTCCTACACCCTCGTGGCTCTGCAGAAGTCCAGATCCCCTGCACACAAATCAACCTGCTGGCCTATGTTGTCCTTCTGGGGTTTTCAAATGTTTCAGTTTTTCCAGGTGCTTTCAGTTTTTTAATTTTTTTAATTCTCTTCCTTTTCTTTCCTTGGTGGAGGTGTTTTGGGTTTGTATGTGGGGGAGAGTGGTCGGGGGCCCAGTGGAAATCTCCCTCTGGCTTTTTCTTTCATTGTATTCAACTTCCTCCTTTACACCCTGGGTCGTCAATATAGCTCTTATCATCTGAGTTGTAGCTGGAGTTTGCTGTAGTTTCTCCCATATTTACTATATCCAAGAGAGAGCTTAATCTCAGTGACTCTTCACCACCATGTTGGTGAAGACTGTGAAATAATTTTGTCTGTTCCTATATATATTTTTTGTCTTTATATTTCACTTATGACTAGAGTAGGTTGTGTTTGTCTTTCTCTTTCTGACTTATTTTGCATAACATCATCCTTTCAATTCTATATCTTGTCTTCCTACTCAATAAGGGGAGAAGAACGGTGAAGTTAGTGTTCAGCAGGTCATCATCTATGCAGATTTCCTGTAAGCCCCTAGCAGGTAGGTTTGGATACCATCTCTTGTCACCAAAGACAGTTCTGCTGATTTGGAACCTCAATAGCATACTGAAAGTGGGTAAAGAGCCAAGAGACAATCCACAAACCACAAGGCCAAGACATTTTCTTCATAGAAATTTTCCCTTATACTGGCATCTGGGTCCAGAAACCTGAATATGTATTAAATGTGCCCATCCCCAATCTTTTGCATTGGATTCTTTGTAGTGACATTCCTTTGGAAACCTTCCCCAATTTCTTGCAAGCTCCAGGTTTCTCTTGATAATGTGAATAGCACAAAATCATGATATAACTTCTAATTAAAAAGCCCTCTCTCGGGACTTCCGGAAGATGGCGGCAGAGTAAAGATGCCGAGATCACCACGTCCAAGCCTGCATGGGAATTGAGGACTGAAAACGGACTATAGACTCACTTACTACAAGTTTTAACCCAAACGAAAACACCCTGGACTCACTAGAAGGTAGATAACCGAGAGGGAATCGGCGATTGGGGAGTTCCCAGAAGGGAACTC
>NW_004567104.1:2591425-2593667 GCF_000260355.1 Condylura cristata
TATTTTCCTTGAAAAATAGTCTACCATATGCAGTTATTTAGTCAATAACTAATTGACATCTCAATTGTCAACTTTTTCCAAATTGTTCCTCTGCTTCTATCACCATTTCAAATTTCCATCACATCTCACATAATCAATTGCAGTGATATTCTAACTACTCTGTGTGTTTGACCCTTTTTTCTTCACAAATAAACCAAATTTAATAGACATTATTTTGTATTTATATAGTGTGTTCTTCAATAAACTTAGATGCTTTACCGATGTTATATCTAATTAATCCCCATAACAATCCTGTGAGGTAGGTATTGTTGGGGTCGACCAGGTGCTGCGATAACACAACTACCAGTTGGACTAGATATGGGTGAAAATAAACTGGGCATTGCATCCAAGGGTGATAATAACTGGGCCTCGCATCCAGGAGATACCAGTGGGACAAACTGGGCCTCGCATCAGGGAGCACAGCAATGAGTCACCCTTTGGAATCTGAACCTAGAATCTATATAAAAGGTCCTTTTCCCCTATAGCACTGGCAGTAGCTGCGGACCCCACCCTACGGGCTCCATTTCAGCTGCTGCCCAGGAGCAATAAACTCTGCTTGCTCAGCCTTTCTGCCTCCCGTCTTTCTTCCTTGTGGCCGGTCTCAGAAGTTGGGACAAAACAGGTATTACTCCCATTTTACAAGATAGGAAGACTGAAGCACGGAAAGGTTAAGTGACTTTCCCAAGTTCACAGTTAAATTCACCAAAGAGTCAGGACCTGAGAGCCATAGCCTCCCAGCTCGCAGTTAAATACCTCAAGAGAGAATCTTTTTTTTTTTTTTTAAAGATTTATTTATTTGTGCACACAGACCTGGGTTACAAGCCAGAGGCTCAGGGGCGGTGAGAGGCCTCACCAGCGACAGAGCAGGAAACAGAACAGGCAGATAGACGAAGTACACTGCTGAGGGGAGCAGCGGGTGGGTCAGGAGAGGTCTGCCACACCATGTGGTCATCTCCCGGGCAGGCGGGAATCGAACTCAAGTGGAAGCGGCTTCAGATTCTCAGTGCTGTGCTTTAACCCGCTGTGCCACCAGGGAGGGCCTCAAGAGAGAATCTTTTAAGGAAAAGTATCTTTAAAGAAAGTGTCAAGAGTCGTATGTTATAAAAATGATGTCTTTCTACTGCCATCAAGGAAAGAAAACAGCCCTAGACTTATGGATAGAGGCAATAAGACCCATGTATTACACATTTTACTTTTTTCCTTTTTTCCAAATCCCATGGCTCCTGTCTTAGGTTACCTTCTACAGCTGAAGTTTCCAAGACAGAAACTATATGACTTTGAAGTGAAATTTAATTTAGAATACTTACTTAACTTTTAGTTAAGTTATAGAAAATTTTATTCCAATGTACAAAACATGGGACAGCCAACCTAGCAAACAGAAACAGAGCACAGTTAGTCACCATTTACAGCTTAAGCCTGCCCCTCACTCCAATTCACAATCAACCAGCAGACAACATCACACTGCTTTCTTCTTCCTCTATCTGCCTTTTCCCCCCAATGCTAATCCTATGTTTTTAAAGTATACTGAGTTTCTCATATGTTTTGAAACATTTTACTTAGATGCCACTGCACTAAGAGTAAAAAAGTAAACTGAGAACCATAACCCCATAGTCCCTGCCTTGACAATCGTACAAGTAGAAGTGGTGTTGATATGAAGTGTGCAGTCACATGAATGCAAAAGAATGTTATTAACTTGCTTTAACATGAAATTTAACCTTGGCCATTACTGTATTTTTTTAATGCAAAATGTAAAAACACAACATAATATTTTTAATGCTGTACCTTTATGCAAATGACTTCATCTAACTTTCTGATACATATTGTGCCCTAACTTGTATAAAACTGATTCAGTTCATTTTAATTGTCTTCTTTATACTAAACGCTGCAGAAATATAACTTTAAATTCAACAATGATTTGGTTTAAGCCCTCACATACTTTTTATTATAAATATATCCACTTCCACTGCTGCGACTTCCTCCCCATTCTTGGTTGTGATTCTCTGTGCAATATTGGCAGGCTATATAATAATTTCAGCAGGGTAAGGCTTTAGAAACTGTATCTTTTTTTTTTTTTAAGATTTATTTATTTATCCCTACAGAACTGGGATACAGGCCAGAGATGTGGAGGGTGAGAGGATTCACCATAGACAGAGCGGGGAGCAGTACAGGCAGATCGACGAAGTACACTGCTGAGGGGAGCAGC
>NW_004567104.1:2594112-2595609 GCF_000260355.1 Condylura cristata
CCAAGCAGAGGAGATGTATAAAAAAGCCAACTTAGATACTGCAGTGCCAAGGTTGGGAAGCCCTGAATGGTTGTTTAATAACTGAAATGATGCTAAGAAGGAAGGGAGCCTCTTAAAGTCACCTGTGGGTGGTGCCTGCTCATTTTGAAAAGGGTGAGGAGCTGAAGAACTGTCCTTAGGAAACATGGCTTGGGTGGTGACCAGAGCCGAAGAGGGGACCCGAGAAGGGCCACGTATGGAGCTTATACCTACAGGTCCCCCCCTCCCACGTGCAAATGCAAAGGATTGGTCTGAGTGCAGGGGCTACCTGTCACACTGGGCACGATAGAGCCTAGTGTTGGAGTGACTGCAGTGAGTATCCGTGGGGACTGGGCTATTATGCCCAGTCTCAGAGAGAGTGCATCTTGAGCTGGGGTGTGGCCTGATGGCTCCTGGTGTGTGCCTGGATACAGTGAGTGTTCTTCCTCCCTGAGAAGCACCTTCGGCAGCAGACTTGGTGGATCATCTGCTAGTGCCAATAACCATTTTGTCTTTCTGCCCCTAGGTTGGTGCCCTGCCTGGGCTTAGTTGTATTTTGTTGTATTGTACCTAGTTGTATTCTGTTTATTTTTGTGGGTTATGGCTGCCAAGTTGATATTCGCTGAGGGAAACTTATTTGACTGTACAGCCAAAAAACCCCGAGCGGGTGAATTGTAGGGTAAATGGAATTGAGTGGGTTTTCTGCCCTACTGCCATTAGCATTAATGTCCACACCTGAGGTCTTGTACATGCACATGATGGAAGCACCTGGAGTGTAAAGGGTGCGTGTGAGTGGGCGCACCTGAGCTGAGAGGCTGAGCATAGGAGGGTACAGAGCAGAGGGCATGACAGCAGAGGCAGGAGGGGCAGAGTGCAGTGAAGAGCAGAGGAGGAGACCAGGAGAATACATGAATGCTAGAGAGCCCAGAAAGATTGAAGATTCTCCCTGGGCTTAGAGGCCTGCCATCCTCCAGTGCTTGGCTGCCTCAATACAAATGGTGTAGAAAGATCATTAAAAACCTGAAAAAGCCACCAAGGGCTCCAGGGCTTCCTCTTTTCTCATCTGCCCCCATCATAGGAAACCTGATGACACTAGAGTAACTTTGGGTGTTTACTGGAAATTTCTTATCCTTTCTTCTCTCTCTACACACACTGTTCTAGTAAAGTTCTTTCACATTGAGGAAAAAAACAAAACAAAACAACTTTTCTGTATCTCAGAGTAAAACTTCTAGTCCCAATCATTGTTGCTAAGGTGACAACTCTGTCGCTCCTCTCTCTTCTCAAGTTCCTTTCTCTTTGACCAAGCTCACTTTCTTCTGTTTCTCACCAGTCAGATTTACTCATGATTCATAATCCTGGCCCTCTGATTGGCTCTGAGCTCCTAAAGTTCTCTGTTTAGATAGGAAATTGTGTGCGATGTTCCCAATGTCTATTTTTAAGACTGAATTTCTGTTTCTCAGAATCTGTTAACTCTTTATG
>NW_004567104.1:2596609-2598111 GCF_000260355.1 Condylura cristata
CTGGCTATTTTTAAAAAAGAGCAGATAGAGAAAGGGCCTCTCTGGTGGCATAAGTAGTAAAAGGGCAGCACTGTGAAGTTAACTGCAGCTACTGCAGCATGAAGTCAATCCTCAGCCAGGATGATGACCCACATGATGAGGCAGAATTCCATTTTCTTGCCCAATGCTTCCCTTAGCAGTGTATCCTATTCAATCAGCCTGGTCTGCTCCCCACTCTGGTGAATTCGCTCTGGTGAATTTTTTCACTCTCCACATCTCTGTCTTCTACCCCAGTTCTTGTATGTGTAAATAAATAAATCCTTAAAGAAAAAAAAAAAAAGAACAGAAATAGGATAGCTTCTGAAAACTGAGTGAAAGTTCTCATTTTATAATTTTTTTAAACTTCTCTAAAGGGAAAATAAATTTTCATTTCTGATTTTTTCCTACAAAGTAAAAAAGTCAATCCACTAAAAACACACAAAAAAGAAGCAATGAGAAAATAAAAATTTTGAAAATAGTGGTACCTATTTTACATCTATCAAATCAATAAAATGTTTTTACAAATAGTGAAGATTTAGGCAAAGGGATATATTTCTTTTAAGAATATAAGTTAGCAGGACCCTCCGTGGTGGCACAGCACATTAAAGCACAGAACTAAGAAGCTAAATCCACTTCAGCATGAGTTCGATCCTGGACCCAGAAGTGACCTATGTGGTGTGGCAGAAATCTCCTGACATGCTGCTGCTCCCCTCAGCAGTATACTTCATCGATCTGCCTGTTCTGCTCCCCATTTTGACTCTGGTGAATCCTCTCACTGCCCATAAGCCTCTGGCTTGTACCCCAGTTCTGTATGCATAAATAAATAAATCTTTTAAAAAATGAATATAAATTAACAAAAGACCTCAAATAGCCAAAACTCTCATGACTAAAAAGAAAGAGAACAGAGGTATCACAATTCCAAACTTCAAGCTATACTACAAAGCCATACTAATCAAAACTGCATGATACTGGAACAAGAAGAGACACACAGACCAGTGGATTTGAATAGAAAACACAAATATAAACCCACAGGTTGTGGACAGCTAATCTTTGACAAGGGAGCAAAGAAGATATAATGGAACAAAGGAAGTTTGCTGGGAAAACTATGATTCTACATGCAAAAAAAAAATCACACCACACACAGAAATCAACTGCAAGTGGATTAAAGACTTAGACATAAGACCCCAAACCATAAAATACCTGGAAGCAAAGATGGGTGAAACACCACATGACATACACCTCAGTAATATCTGTGAATATACAGCAC
The DNA here is from genome assembly GCF_000260355.1 of Condylura cristata. Classification (NCBI taxonomy): domain Eukaryota; kingdom Metazoa; phylum Chordata; class Mammalia; order Eulipotyphla; family Talpidae; genus Condylura; species Condylura cristata. The sequence continues at coordinate 2,597,895 of NW_004567104.1, forward strand.
CCAAGGCAAAGATCGTGAAGGAAAGGATAAACAGATGGGACACATTAAGTTAGAGAACTTCTGTACAGCAAAAGAGACATTATAAAAAAACAGACATACCACTGATTGGGAAAAAATTTTCTTACACAAAACTAGAGATAAAGGATTGATCACAAAGATATACCAAGAACTGATGAAACTCAACAAAAATAGAGTAAACAGGGCCCTCCCTGGTGGC
>NW_004567104.1:2598410-2599441 GCF_000260355.1 Condylura cristata
AAAAATAGAATAAACAACCCCATCAAAAAATGGGCAGAAGAGCTATTTCCAAAAGGAAATACAGATGGCCATCAAGCATATGAAAAAATGTTCAGCATCACTTATCATAAGAGAGATACAAATTAAAACCACAATGAGATACAACCTCACACCAGATAGAATGGCACATCTTAAAATAACTATCAACAAATGTTGGTGAGGATGTAGAGAAAAAGGAACTCGCCTTCACTGCTAGTGGGAATTCAAATTAGTACAACTACTCTGGAAAACTGTGGGTTCCTCAAACTGCTAAAAATGGAGCTTCCAGATGACACAGCAATCCCACTCCTAGTTATCTACCCAAAAGACACAAAACACTGATTCAAAAGGACACCTGCACCCCATGTTTATTGCTGCTTTATTTAAAATAGGAAAGACATGGACTCAACCCAAATGCCCAAAATTAGATGACTGGAATAAAAAGATGTGATACATATACACAATGGAATATTACTCAGCTATCAAAAAGATAAATACATTCCGATGGTTTCACTCATAGCAGGAGTATAAAGGACCAGGGGAGAAAATAATAATAATAATAATAATGAACAACTATATACCAGAGACATTTTATGAGGGTGGAATGGGGAATGGGATCAAAAAATGTGGGGAGCAGTGCACTTGACTATGGTGATGGCACACGAGTGAATTGGTGGTGGGAAACACATGGGGATGACAAATGAGATGGAAAAAGGCACAAAATGATGTAAAAATAAACTTATTTTAAATAAAAGTAAGTTAGCATTGTGTTCTTTAGCTGCTATTCTTTGGGGAAGAAGTTTCTCTAAATTAGTGCAAAGTTTTTGAGTGTATTTGCCTTTTTTTTTCTGAGAAAAGTTGAAATTTCCATCATCTTGACATAGGTTAATACTCTCAAATGTTAAGAACAAATGTTAGGAGGCACTCCCTGGTGGTGCAAGGGAATGATGTGTAGCACTATTAAGCTGTTGGCAACAATTGCAGCATGAATTTGATCCCTGGCCATGGAGGTG
>NW_004567104.1:2599876-2602885 GCF_000260355.1 Condylura cristata
AATAATCCCAGACACAACAGATTGCAATTCCCATCATGCCATGAATCTGCCATGACTCTTGACTTCCTGAAGGGGGGTTGTTGTGAACTAAATGTAAAGTTAAGCTGCCATACTTTATACAAAACTAAACACACGTAGGATTGTGTTTTCTTCATTTTGTCTGCCTTCATTTTGCACAGAGTCCTAGTTCAATCAGAATTTCTGGTAAGAGGTATTGACTAATTAATCTCTCTCTGTATTCTCCATCATTTACTTTCTCTTGCAAATAAATCTTTTGTTAAGTTTTTCCTGTGTATCTGCCCTTGAGTCTTTAGGCTTCTTAAGCATAAAGGTGAGGATACACAATCAGGTTACCCTGTTTCCCTTTTTGGGATTTCCTTGTAACATTAGGACTCTAACCAAGGCTGAGATTTATTGATGTAGTTGAGTGAGAGAATGCTCCATGGTGACATCATGGGAGAGACATAGGTCACAGAATGTCTAACACAGATATGACCTTATTCTACATATGGAGAGAAAAGGAGGACTTCTGGAGTAGCCTTGCACCCTCCCAGTTAAAAAATATATATAGTGTATCATATGTTCCAAAAATAGAAAACAAGTCCTACCCAGAGGCAAAGAACTTAGTGATTATAATGAAGATAAGGTCAGAGTAAGTCCAAAGATCTTCTCAAGATGAAAGTACTACAAAATGGGGTTGACATGTCTGTCTTCAGGCCAGCAACTGTTTCATTTTGTAGTTCCTGGACTGTTGAGCCAGTGAATTAAAACTGAAAAGTTACTAGGGACAGAGCACTAAGTAATGATTTGCAGTAATTCATTAAGCATTGATTTAGTATTCACTATTGTTAGTGTCTTTGTTTCCAAGAGTAAAAGCAAATGGAAAAAAGCAAGCACATCCAATAACCCCTTGACAAATATTTAAGTTATTTTGGGAAGCAAATATATGAGTTATGCAAGTAAAAATAAACCACAGGTATTTGCATACAACCATTGTTTTGAATATTTAACTACTAACCTTCTAAATGTTAAGTAATAGAATAGCTGCAATACATCAAATTCTAGTTCAAGGGTGGTTTATTAGGACTTTTAATTATTAACTTATTTCATTTGAAAATGTTAGGAGCAATGGTACAAGTAAGAGAAAGGTAGGTAGGTAAGGAACAATTCTTAATATGATATTTATTTATTTTTTGAATTTTACAGAACAGAATTTACCTACTACAAATTGTGCCTCAAAGGTCCTGTTAGTTTGTCCATCTTTCTATTTGACATTATATTTTAGTATGAATATGCATTATTGTTCCTCATCAGGGGTCACACTATAGTATTATAAGAATACTATATAGATTAAATATCTTACTATAGGGGAATCATTGCTTTGATCCACAGTGTTTATAACTGATACAACAAATTTAGTAGCTTCTGATAGGAGAGTATCTTCAAGAAACAAGATATGGGAAAAAGAGACCAGGCATAGGACATTCTACAGTTGCTATATTTGGTGTGATTTTATATACAATATTGTTTTAATTGAGATTAAAGATGCTGAAAACAGTGGTTACCCCCAGGAAGAAATGAGTGGCTGGGAAGAACAGAGAGTAACCATTTTTGATTTTATGCAAACTTTTTTTGCGTCCTGCCCAACCTCATTAAAATGTTTTTTTATGTGGATCATTTATTTAAGTTACAGAAGCTTATAACTACAGACTTGTTAAAATTTTATTTTTGTATAGAAAAACTGGGTGTAGGCAAGAGGTGCAAGGATGGGGTGAGAGGATTTTTCAGAGTGGCGAGCACAACAGTTGGATTTACTGAAATACACTGCTAAGGGCAGCAGCAGGAGAGGTCAGCTGTGCCATGTGGGTCAGCTACCTGGCTGGGGGATTGATCTCAGGCCATAGTGATGATGGTGCTGAGATTTAGCCCCTATGTCAACAGGGTTACCAAATAATTGCAGTCTTAAAAAAAAATCCCAAAGAAAATTATATAATTAAACAATAATATTTCCAAGTCTCAGAGTTTGGTTTCCTTGTTTTGAGTAATATTTCTATCTACCAATAGAAATATTAAGGATCCTATACAAATGAATTTTGAAGAACTAGTGACATCCATGTTTACACAGATTCTGTAACTACAAAAACCACAATATACAGAAATTCACAGTGTTTCTTTGTCTCATGGAACTGTGGAGGTTGGAGTTCAGAGGTTGTATAAGGAATAGTCAGTACGATTAAGAGATGTTCCTATGGCTAAGTCTATGAACATATTAGTAGGTAGACTGAAGGTACCCCCAGACTTACACTCTGGAAGGATTCTGCCATCTGCTACATAAATACAAAACATTCTTTTAGTGAGAAACAGATTAGTGTGCAGAAAGAAAAAAGAGGATAATAATTTTCAAAAAAACACCCCAAATTACCTATTTACATTCATGGACAATGGTCAGATAGAATCGAATGGCCCAAAGCTGGGGCTCTGAGGACCAAATGCTTGCTACAAATCGAAGGTATCTTTTGGCAGGGAAACATAAGAAAAGGGCAAAAGGGGCCAGGCAAGTCTGGGAAGAAAGATGCAAAATCAAAGAACAGGTCAAGATATTGGTTGCCATTGTCAGGTTCCTCATATGTCTCTCACCCACATGTCGCTTCCAAGTGTCTCTACATGTCTCAACTACACATGTCATGATCAAGTTCCCTAAGGCCCAATGCAAATAAAAAGCTGAAATGCAAGTGCACTCTTCTGTTTCTCTGCTACTCTTATCTCTTCCCCATTATATAAGAGTTCTTGTCCAACACTTCTATATCTTCACCTTGTCATTTAGCACTATACCTCATTAGGTGGACAGGTAAAATGGAACTCCCCTTTTTACAGAAGGGGAGTTTTACTCCCCTATTTACAACTCCATCCTCTGCTGATTGCATCAATTGTTTTGTTTCAGAAATAATACTATTTGAGGTTTTATTAGCTAATTGTCTTTTTGAGGTCAAAACATCATTTTTAATTGAA
>NW_004567104.1:2608797-2609927 GCF_000260355.1 Condylura cristata
TTCTTTGTCCTTTTTCAAGTAAATATATTTCTCTAATTTAGCAAAGAGATAGCAATATTATTCATGCCCTAATATTATCTTAATCTCCATCTCAGGCACTTAGAGGATACTTGCAGTCTTAATTTAATCTAATCTTCCATGCCCTCCCATCATGCAAAATGCTGAAATTCATTAATGGCAACCTGTAACATTTAAAACCCAGTCATTACTATCCAGTAGTGGACTGCCTATTATAAGTGATTGAAGTTTCTATTAAATATTAAATCTACATAAAAATCTATATGAAATTGCAAAACTGATTCTTAGGGAAAACAAAATTGGCTCAAGTGTCTGTTGTCTCTTACTTGACTGTAACCTATAAGTAAAATTCTGGTCCCTGTATATAGAACAATGGTAGAAAAAAATAAAACAGCTCTGGAAGGTTTAGAACACTTACAGAAGTAAAACAGGGACATTGTATGTGATATCAATAAAATTCCTCTTATAAGAAGCAAACATACCAAATAACAGAATGCTACATCTTCCCTAAGATCTATAAATATTTGACTTGGCTGCTATTTCTCATTTTGTGTAGAAATTGAGTGTTTCCCCCAAGTCTTTGTAAATATTCCTAGCACATGGTATGGTTTCTTTCTTTCCCTTTCTCTTCTTTTCTTTTCTCTTCTATTCTTTTCTCTTCTCTTCTTTTCTTTTTCTCTTCTCTTCTCTTCTTTTCCTTTCTTTCTTTTCTTTCCATTCATTGATTCTTTCTTTCTTTTTCTTTCCTTCCTTCTTTCTTTTCTATCCTTCCTTCCTTTCTTTCTTTCCTTCTCTTCTCTCTCTTTATTTCACACACTCTCTCTTTCTCTTTCTCTCTCTTTCTTCCTTTAAATTTTTATATATTTATGCATACAAGAAGTAGGGTACAAGACAGAGAAGCAAGAGATCAGAGGATTCACCAGACAGAGTGGGGAGCAGAACAGGCAGATCCACTGAAATACACTGTGGAGGGGAGCAGTGGGCAGGTCAGGAGAGGTCTGCTGTGTTATGTAGTTACCTCCCTGGCCAGGGATCTAACTCATCCATTGCCCCCAAGGGAAAGGTTTGCTGAGAGGGACCCTGGAAGGGTGCAGGCAGACAGCCTGCCTTAC
>NW_004567104.1:2611665-2613760 GCF_000260355.1 Condylura cristata
GAGGGTCTATAGGTCTGGAGAAGATACGACATGCAAGGGAGGGTCAGTGCGGGCTCCAGCAGACCCAGTGCGGGTTCCGGTCATCCGAGATACACCAGGACCTCCTTTCACACTGGCCTGGGGATCATCCTCTCTGGCATCAGCGGTCAGCGACCATGCGAGGGATGACCCCTGGAGTGAAAGCCAACCCTCTGAGATGTGAGGATCACCCACACCAACAGCACAAGCACTGAACCGCAAGGCACAGGCTATGGATACCCACGAATCCACGGTCACAGGCGGGCCTGGGATGCACCCGCCACGAGGCCAGCAGTAGCCTGACCGGCTCGCTGCCCAGATTTTGCCCGTCCGTAGTTGTCCAGGAAAGCCCAGTGCCCACAGCAGCCCTCAAAGCCAAGTGGACTGAAATCCCCCAATCTAGAGACCAAGCCATCTCTGTGAGGAGAAGGTCTAGGGAGCCCGCTCCTGGGAACACTAGCACAGCCTTCTTCAGTCCCTCTTTCACCAGGGGTCTCCCTCTCTGTGTGTGCCCCAGGACTTGGGCTCATACACTCAACCACCCACCCACAGGTCCTCGCGCCCAACCAACACACAAACATAAAATCACACGCACAAACAGCCACACCTCACCCATCAGGCCTTCTTCAGCAGGATGGGCCAGGGTATTTGGGAAGACTGAGCTAGTGCTTTGATGGTGCTGGTGGTCTGACATGAGCTTGGGACCCGCAGCCCAGCTGGGACTCAAGCTGAGCTCGCACTTCCACTTGTCTTGTTTGGGAGCAGCGAGCTTCCTTTTGTCCAGAGTGCAAGCCAAGAGGATGGCCTTGTGAAGGCAGGACACCAGGATGCTTCTCTGGCAATTGGCAGTCACACACACACACACACACACACACACACACACAGAGCAAGGGCCCGATGGCCAGCCTGCCACGGTTGGACGTGCGTTGTGGGCTGACGTCTTGTTTCTGATTGCTGAGGATTCACTTGGGGTATCAGAGCTGGGCTGGAGGCCAGTGGCACTGATAGTGGCAGTGGCAGTGGCAGTGGCATGTGGTGAGAGGACTCAGCTTAGGGAGGCTGAGAGAGTGGGGTGCAGAACAGGCACTTCCACTTGCACTGAAATCCACCACCGCCAAGGGCAACAGCAAGGAGACAGGAGAGGTGGGCTACACCGTTCGGGATGAACAGTCCTGGAATGGAACTCAGGCAGGCCCAAGTGACTGGACCTGGTGTCCTCACTCGGAGACAGAAAGCCCTGTAGGGCCAGGCAGGACCAAGCTGACTGTGGGGTGCTTGTAAGGGCCTTCCTACTCTATCTCTGCCTGCCTGATGAGCTTGGCAAGTCCACAGTGCAAGCCCTGTGGCTGATGTTAGCAAGTCTATGCCTGGCTGGGGCATCGCAGAACATTCCCCAGTCACTGGGAAGTGTGGCGAACCTTGAGGTGCCTACCCAGCAGGGCAGCTCTGTCAGGGTGTGGCCGAGTGCAATTGCAGAGACTTATGACCTTTTGGCTGCTAGAGAGTGGCTGTCGGTTCATGCCATGGGATGTGGTTTTCGGAGTGTGTGTGGAGGGCCATGGTTCCCTCCAGGCCTGCTTTCTTCATGGAGCTGGCTGGTCAGGGCTTGCGACCAGCTTCTGAGGCCACCACTCTGTCCTGGAGACATTGGCACCCTTCTCTTCAAGGAGCAGGGCTCTGAGAGAAAAGGCTGGAGCAGTCGAAGATTCCTGTGTGGGCCTGACCTGCCTCCAAGGGAAAGGTTTGCTGAGAGGGATCCTTGCACTGGTGCAGGTGGGCGGCCTGCCTTACAGAGCTGCCTCTGCAGAGGGAGGCCAGTGTGAAGAAGCCCTGGCATGGAGTGAGCCAGGCCTCTGTGCACAGGGAGCCTGGTCGCCCAGGAGCACCTGAAAACTCACAGATGGGCAAAAGACTGCTGGCTCGCGTCCATGCAGAGATAGCCCTGATAGCATCCTCCTCACCTGGAGAGTTATCTCAGACCTCTGAGGAGTGGCCTACTTGCTGCTGTTCTTGGACAAGTAGGTGGACTGCTGAAGGGAGCCGGCTGCTTGGCAACATTTTGACCCGAGGGCCCCAT
>NW_004567104.1:2614388-2619578 GCF_000260355.1 Condylura cristata
TAGGGTTAGGGTTATTGTTAGGGTTAGGGTTAGGGTTAGAGCTAGGGTTAGGGTTAGGTGTGGAGGCAGACCCATAGCACACGTGGCTGGTGGTGGGCTAATCAGGCCAAGCCCAGCTGCCCCGCTCTCACAGAATCTTGCAGCATCTCATGGGGGCTGGGGAGGGCTGGGCTTACAAGGGCTGTCCATAGGTACCCAGCCCGAGAGCAGTCCTTTTGCTGGGCGACTGCCCTCCCGTTGCCCTCCCACATCTTGCGTGGTCTGTCATGGACAGGAGCAGACATCTTGGCTTAGCTGTGTGCAAGTGGGGGTGTGCTTAGGGTATTGAGATGCTACCTGGGTTTCTGGGGCGGCTGTCGCTGAGGAAGCCACGGGGCAAGCTACCTGGCCAGTGAGGCGGGGCCGAGGCAGAACTTCGGCCAAGGCGCCGGCAGAGGTGGGGATGGGGTTCTGGGGAGCCCCATTCATGTCTGTGCAAGTGTTTCCACCTGGCCCGCTTCCCACCATAACCACTGGATTCTTTGGAACTGACCTGCGCTGACTTGGCTTTCCTTCCCTATGAGCTAAAATCCTCCCAGTGGCTCCAATCAATTCACCTGTCCCAGAGGCAACCTGTAGACCAGCTTCTTCATTGTGTGAGGTTTGCAGGACTTTCTTTATTTAGCTCTTCCGCTCTCTCTCACTATGTGAATGACAAGAGTTAGGCATTTGGGGAGCAGTGTGGCCCGGAGCCATGAGCCAGACCTCATTCTTCACTTCACCTTTGTTCCCCAACCTCATGTTCTGCTTTGTGGCCTGTGAGGGGAATCTCTGAACACACAGGGGCAGCAAAGCAAAGCGTTCAGCCTCCCTGGCAAGGCTGGGAGGCTTTGTGCGGTGCCACAGTGCCCTTGCCAGGCTTTGTGCCGTGCACAGCACCCAGCCGGTGACCACCGACATCACTTTAGAGGGGCTTCAAGTCCAGAGAATATAGGACATGCAGGGGAGAGTCAGTGCGGGCTTCAGCAGACCTAGTGTGGCTCCAGTCATCTGAGGGACACCCGGACCTCCTTGCACACTGGCCTAGGTTTCAACCTCCCTGTTGTCTGTGGTCAGCGCCCAAGCCAGGGAAGACCCACGGAGTGAAAGCCAAGCCTCCGAGAGGTGAGGATCATCCACACCAACATCCCCGGCACTGAACCTGAAGGCACAGGACATGGGCACCCACGATTCCACGGTCACAGGTGGGCCTTGGATGCACCCGCACTGAGGACAGCGGAAGGCTCACTGGCCCGCTGCCCAGATTTTGCCCGCCCGTAGTTGTCTGGGACAGCCCAGTGACAACAGCAGCCCTCAAAGACAAGTGGACTGAGAGCCTCCAAACTAGAGGCCAAGCCAACTCCGTGAGGAGAAAGTCTAGGAGCCCGCACCCAGGAACACCATACCAACCTTCTTCAGTCCTTCCTTTGCCAGGGAGTCCCTCTCTGTGCCCAGGACTTGGGCTCACACACTCGACCACCCACCCACAAGTCCACGTGCCCAACAAACACATAAACACAAAATCACACGCACAAACAACCACACCTTGCCCATCAGGCCTTCTTCAGCAGGGTCAGTCCAGGGCACTCGGGAAGCCTGGGCTAGTGCTTTGAAGGTGCTGGCAGTGTGACATGAGCTTGGGATCCGCAGCCGGGCTGGGACTCAAGCTGAGCTCGCACTTCGACTTGTCTTCTTTGGGAGCAGTGAGCTTTCTTTTGTCCAGAGTGCAAGCCAAGTGGATGGCAGGAGACAGGGATGCTTCTCTGGCAATGGGCACACACACACAGCAAGTGCCCAATGGCCTGTCTGCCAAGGTTGGACGTGCATGGTGGGCTGATGTGTTGCTTCTGATTGCTGAGGGTTCACTTGGGGGATCAGAGCTGGGATGGAGGGGAGTAGGTATAGCAGTGCAGTGGCAGTGGAGTCCGTTGACAGGACTCAGCAGAGAGAGGCTTAGAGAGTGGGGTGCAGAACAGGCAGTTCTACTTGCACTGAAATCCACCGCCGCCGAGGGCAATAGCAAGGAGACAGGAGAGGGGACTACACTGTGGGGGACAGCACCCAAGGCCTGGGATGTAACTCAGGCAGGCCCAAGTGACTGGACCTGGTGTCCTCACTCAGAGACAGAAAGCCCTGTAGGGCCAGGAAGGCCCAGGCTGACTGTGGGGCAATTGCAAGGGCCCTCATCCTCAATCTCTGTCTGCCTGACGAGCTTGGCAAGCCCACAGTACAAGCCCTGTGGCTGATGTTAGCAAGTCTAGGCCTGGCTGGGGCATCGCAGAGCCTTCCCCAGTCACCGGGAAGTGTGGCCAACCTTCAGCTGCCCTCCCAGCAGGGCAGCTCTGCCAGAGTGCAATTGCTGAGTGCAATTGCAGAGACCTTTGTCCTCTTGGCTGCTAGAGTGTCGGTCCATGCCATGGGATGTCATTTTTGGAGTGTATGCAGAGGCCCGCAGTTCCCTTTGGGCCAGCTTTCTTCATGGGTCTGGCTGGTCAGGGCTCGTGACCAGCTTCTGAGGCCACCACTCTGTCCTGGAGACATTTGCACCCTTCTCTTCAAGGAGCAGGGCTCTGAGGGAAAAGGCCGGAGCAGTCAAGGACTCCTGTGTGGGTCCGAGCATGCAGGCAGACCTGCCCCCATGGGAAATGTTTGCTGAGAGGGACCCCTGCACTGGTGCAGGTGGGCAGCCTGCCTTCCAGGGCTGTCTCCGCAGAGGGAGGCCAGTGCGGAGAAGCCCTGGCATGGAGAGAGCCAGGCTGCCATGCACAGGTCGCCCAGGAACACCTGAAAACTGACAGGTGGGCAAAAGACTGCTGGCTCGCGTCCATGCAGAGGCAGCCCCGATAGCGTCCTCCTCACCTGGGGAGTGTCTCAGGCCTCTGTGGAGTGTCCCGCTTGCTGCCGTTCTTGGACAAGTAGGTGGACTGCTGAAGGCAGCCGGCTGCTTGGCTTGGCAACATATTGCCCGAGGGCCCCATGTGTGCATTTGGAGCCTCAGGTCGGTGCCTTTGACATTCCCTCCCACAGTCTGCCTCTGAGGGCATCCTAAGAACGGCTTGGCCCTTGGGCCGAGGGTTTAGGGCACTCAGGGTTTTGATTTCTCTGACTGGGTGGATGGTATTTTCTGTTCCTTCTGCCCCCACCTCTTTACATGAGTGAGGTTTGCAGCTGGCTTGGTCCCACCTGAGGTTTTCTAAAGCTTCCCTCCACCATGCCACTGCCGGGAGCATTGGAGCACAGGAGGCCTGTGGATCCAGCCAGTGCTGGGTGTCCGAGGCTCGGCAGCAAATCTCTGTCGCGCAAGGCCTGTCTCGGCTCTCGCTAGATGTCTGGAGATCTGGATCCACTGGCCAGGAAACGGCCTTGGTTTAGGGTTTGGTTTAGGGTTAGCGTTAGGGTTAGGGTTAGGTGTGGTGGCATCCCTGCAGCACATATGGCTTCTGGTGGGCTAATCATGCCAAGCCAGCTGCCCTGACCTCACCGAATCTCGTGGCATCTCGCGGGGCTGGAGTGAGCTGTTCTCGGCAGGGCTGTGCATGGGGACCACAGCCCGAGAGCCATCCCTCTGCTGGGCGGCTGCCCTCCCATCACCGTCCCACGTCTTGCGTGGTCCATGCATGGACAGGACCAGATGACTTGTTTCAGCTGCGTGCATGTGAGGGTGTGTTTAGGGTATGGAGATGCCACCTGGGGTTTTGGTCTCGGGGGAAGCCGCGGAGCAAGCTGCCTGGCCAGTGAGGTGGGGCCAGGAGCGGAGTTTCCAGAAAGGCACTGGCGGAGGCGGGGCTGTGGCCCAGGCGTGGCTGTGGGCTCGGCTGTTGGGCTTGCGCTGGCGGTGTTAGTGCTGGGGTTCTGGGGAGCCCCATTTGTGTCCGTGCAAGTGCTTTCACCAGGCCCACTTCCCATCATAACCGTTGGAGTCTGTGGGACTGATCCGCAGTGACCTGGCTTTCCTTCCCATATACTGAATTCCTCCCCATGGCTCAAATCAATTCACCTGTCCCAGATGCATCCTGTACGCCTGCTTCTGCATTGTGTGAGGTTTGGAGGACTTTCTTTCTTGATCTTCCACTCTCTCTCACTTTATGAATGACAAGAACTAGCCATTTGGGGAGCAGTGTGGTCCGGAGCCATGAGCCAGACCTCATCCTTCACATCACCTTCCTTCCCCAACCCCACCTCGTGTTGTGGTTTTTAGCCCCTGAGCGGAATTTCTGACCACACGGTGGCAGCAAAGCATCGCGTGCAGCCTCCTTGGCAAGGCCTGGAGCCTTTGTGCGGTGCCACAGCGCCCTTGCCAGGCTTTGTGCGGTGCCACAGCACCCTGTCGGTGACCACGAACGTCATTGCAGAGGGGCTACAGGTCCGGAGAAGATACGACGTGCAGGGGAGGGTCAGTGCGGGCTCCAGCAGCCCCAGTGTGGGCTCCGGTCATCTGAGGGACACCAGGACCTCCTTGCACACTGGCCCAGGGATCATACTCCCTGGTGTCTGCGGTCAGAGCCCATGCCAGGGAAGACCCATGGAGTGAATGCCAAGCCTCTGAGAGGTGAGGATCACCCACATCTACAGCCCGACACTGAATCGCAAGGCACAGGCCATGGGCACCCACGACTCCACGGTCACAGGCGGGCCTGGGATGCATCTGCACCAAGGCCAACGGTCCAGATTTTGCCCGTCCGTAGTTGTCTGGGAAAACCCGTTGCCCACAGCCCCCAAAGCCATGTGGACTGAGACCCTCCAAGCTAGAGGCCAAGCCATCTCCGTGAGGTGAAGGTCTAGGGAGCTCGCTCCCATGAACACCATGACAGCCTTCTTCAGTCCCTCCTTTGCCAGGGGTCTCCCTCTTTGTGTTTGTCCCAGGACTTGGGCTCACACACTCGACCACCCACCCACAGGTCCACGTGCCCAACGAACACACAAACACAAAATCACACGCACAAACAACCACCCCTCGCCCATCAGGCCTTCTTCAGCAGGGTTGGCCCAGGGCACTTGGGAAGCCTGGGCTAGTGCTTTGATGGTGCTGGCAGTCTGACATGAGCTTGGGATCCGCAGCTGGGCTGGGACTCAAGCTGAGCTCGCACTTCCACTTGTCTTGTTTGGGAGCAGCGAGCTTCCTTTTGTCCAGAGCGCAAGCCAAGAGAATGGCCTTGTGAAGGCAGGAGACAG
>NW_004567104.1:2619817-2632553 GCF_000260355.1 Condylura cristata
GCGGGTGAGAGGACTCAGCATGGTAGGCTGAGAGTTTGATTGCAGAACAGGCAGTTCCTCTTGCAGAGTGGGGAAGGAACCAGGGCCCAGGCAGCCCGCCCAGGCCGTGTGGGTGGGGCCTGTGGGGCTGTGGGCATGTTGGTGAGCCTAAGCCCCAGGGGGAACAGGTGGGAGCAATCTCAGAGTCAGCCAGGTGGACAAGGCCCTGCCAGGGAAAGACTGTTAAGCGCAAAGGCACCAGCAGGGGGTGCTCCAATACCACGAATGAAGGCCAGGGTCCTTGAAGCCAGGTGGCAGCAGCTCTCCAACCCAGTGCCTGGGTCGGGGTGTCAGGGGGTCCAGAAGGGGCCCACGGACTGAACCCTCGGCGGTGGCAGCTGAGGGGGTGGGGCCTCACCACCAGCCCCGCGCCCATGATGGGGTATGGGTCTCCACCTTTCCAGCTGATTTTATTCCACTCTGTCAGGCCCCCTGGCCTGTGTTCCGCCTTTAGAAACACCATTTGCTGTCTTCAACCGTCAGCTTTGTCAACTTCGTCCCCAAGTCCTGGCCATGGGTGTGGTGCCTTCCAGAGGGAGTCTCCTTCTTTTGATCAGTGCAACCGGTCTCTTTGCAAATGCTTGACTTCCTTGGCCATTAGGTCTGTTCATTTGATTACCCTCAGAATGTGTACACCTCTACCCTCAGCTGGATGGCCCTCTCGTTCCTTTTTCTCCTTGACACCGGCTGCTGCTCCTGAAATCCTTTGGTTTTCAGTCGGCCCCCTTTCCTTGACGGTTATGGCTTAGGGCTCACCAGCATCTCCATAGTACTTCGATTAAGGTATCTCTGTGATGGTGTGCACCTCGATGATATGAATGGTGGTAGTTCTAGTGTATTGCAGACTTGAAATAGGTTCGCCCGCCGCCGCATCAAGACAAAAACTAGAAGAACTTTCACGGAAAGGCAAGGGTGAAACAATAGGTGAGCCATACAGAAAAGACAGAGGAGAGACTTGCAAAATCAAAGCGCTGAGGTCACTCATCCCGTCGTGGGTAAAAGCCCACCCAAAAGGTATGGGCCCTGGAAAGGCCCCGTCACCCCAGCCGTGGTCTAAGGCCTGCCCGGACAAGTCTGGGCATGTCCGGGCATATCCGGACACCTCTGCACAAGCCTGGACGAGCCCAGGAGGGAAAGAGCCAAGTCTAATTCAAGATCAGAACTGCCTTTGTCAACTTCCCCGCTTCCCCACCAGTCTCCCATCTGCTTCTGTTTCCATGAGGGCGGGACCTTGAATCAAGGGCCGCCTCTCCAGAGGTCTCCCTGCCCCTGTCATAGTCATGGTCCCGGACCCCAGGGACAGGGGGAGTGCCAGGTTCCAGCAGAGACAAGAAGAGAGAAAGAGAGGGAATCTGAGGAAGAGGAAGGTAGCAGGATGGAGGGCTAGATGGAGAGCAGGATGAGGAAGCCCCATGAAGAAGAGGGTCAGACACGTCTGGGAGGGAAATGGCACCACCCAACTCAAGAGAAATGGTGCCATAGTCCACCTCTCCACGGGTCTCTCCCCCACATCTCTTTCACTCAGTCCAGGGCCGAGAAATCAACACGGCTGCTTCACAAGTCTCCTTTTGTTCTACGTGGCTTCCTCAGGTCTCCTTCTGGTTCTCCAAGCTGCTTCCTTGCTCCTCACCTCAGTCTCGGGCTCAGTTCCTCCTCCCTCCCTGCTCAGCTCCACCCTCTGTTGTGCGGGAACAGGAGACTGGAACGCCCCCTTCTCCTGGGGTTCCAGCCTGTGACATCATGACCTTGGAATCTAGAACCCATACCACAGTGCTAGTGAAGTTAGTGTGGTAGAATTGACTTCTTTACTCGGAAAGATGTATTTCTTGATGCATACAGAACTGGGGTGCGGGCCCGACGTGCAGGGGCTGTGAGAGGATTCACCAGAGACAGATTGGTGAGCAGCACAGGAAGCTGGACAGAGAACCCTGCTGAGCGGAGCAGCAGGGCGGGTCAGGAGGGATCCGCCACACCATGTGGGTCAGCTCCGGGGTGGAATGGAACTCACACTGAAGAGGCTGCAGCTGCTTCCTGCTGTGCCTGAACCCGCTGCGCCACCAGGGAGGGCCCAGAATTTTGGTTTGCGTACACTGTTGAGGGCTGCAGCGGGCGAGACAGCCACCCCATGTGGTCACCTGCGGGGCTAGGGGTCAACTTGCAATACAGTGGCCGTGGCTGGCTTTGTAGTGCGGTGCTTGAAGCCGCTGCATCCGCCACCATGGAGGGCCCGGGCTACAAGTATTCTTAAGATGGGATAATGCCAGATAATGCCAGGAAAAGTGTGTCTAAGATGTTGATGGTTTGGTGGGAAACTGCCAGGAGGTTATGCATGTCCACGTCTAGCTTCCATATCTTGTACTAAGTGCCTCCATGAGTACATCCATGGGCACTTGCTGCTTTTTTAGAAAGGGAATAAAAGACAATGTGTGAAATGGTGAAATTTATGTTGCGTGATAGGAATACTGCTGCGGACTAGCGCAGCAGGAGCAGGAGACAAGTTTCAGGGATGGCAATTCTGGTTTGGGGTGGACAAGGATGAGGTTGAGTGACAGACACGACTTCTAGGAGTCCATATCTGAATATGATTTATTTTCAGGAGTGCAGAGCATTTATACAATTTTTCTTGGCAAGCAAATATAGGGATACAATGATTCTTTCAACAGAAGTGTGACAGATGATACTTTTTTTTATTGTTTTGGAGATGTCGTCAGGGGCCTGAAACCAACCTGGGGCCCTGAGAAACCATGTGTGTTCAAGGTTCAGTGGTGCTAAACAAATACCCTATCTATCACTTTTGCTTTGCTAATCCTTTTAATTGCTCTCTCCATTCTTTTCACAAGCCACCTGGTGTACAAGAGTTAATAGTTTAATAGAATTAAAGATTGTAGCAGAGTTCCTCAGAATTAAATCAGTATCGAGAACAGAGGAAGCTACATTCTTATCAAGAGTATCATTAGAACGAAGCACAATGTCCATAACATTTCTTTGGTTCAGTATGTTGTATGTCAGCAGAATCAGGAAACAAATCAAAAGTTACAGTGACCATTGGAGAATCAGCCGTTCTTTTATTCCTGGAGGGCCACGTATTCCTCTCGTGTGCCCGGTACCTTGACCGTGCCAAGCTCTAAGGATTTCTCACTTAGGCGCAGCAGGAGGGGACGTGGCAGAATACTCAGTTTTCTTGTTGGATTACTTACTATTCCATTGGAAACTATTAGATATTGGGGCTCGTTCTCCTGATTTGAATTCATGATGCTGAGATTCCAGAAGCTGAGGAACTGGGGATCCGGCTGGAGCCAATGGAATGAACCCGCGGCGGCGGCGGGGCGGTGGCGGTGGTGTCAGTTTTGGCGCCCCACCACCAGCTCTGCACCCACGTCGGGCTAAGGGTCCCCACATTTCCAGCTGATTATATTCCACTCTGTCAGGCCTCGTGGCTGGTGTTCTGCCTTTAGAAACACCATTTGCTGTCTTCAACCGTCACCTTTATCACCTTCATCCCCTATCCATGGCTGTGCGCCATTCAGAAGGGAGTCTCCTTCTTTTGATCAGTGCAACGGGTCCCTGTGTGAATGCTTCACTCCATGGCCATTAGGTCCTTTTATTTGATTGCCCCTCAGAATGTGTACACTTATACTCTCAGCTGCATGGCCCTCTCGTTGCTTTATCTACTTGACAACGGCTGATGCTATTGGATTCCTTTTTTTTCAGGTGACTCCTTTTCCATTACAGATATTGCTCACAGATCACCTGCGTCTCCATAGTAATTCAGTTTGTTTTGTCCCAAGTTATGTGACAGGCCGAAAGACAGAAATGCGATCGGCAGATGGGCTGAGCAAGCAGAATATTTCTCCCGACGTCTTGTCCCTGGCTGTGCCCGTAAGACAATGAGCCAGTAGTTCACTGACATGCACGTCTCCAAGTGCTCAAGAAGTAACAAAACCAATGACTGGCTCAAACACATGCCCTAATGCTTCTAATGTACCCCATAGTCCGGGACAGCATCAAAGCCCGCTGCTCCCTAAAAAGACAAGTGAAGTGCAAGTGCTGCTTGGGCCCCAGCCTGGCTGCGGGACACAAGCACACGTCAGACCACCAGCACCATCAGAAGCACCAGCCTGTGCCGAGTGCCCTGGGCAGACCCTGCTGAAGAAGGCCTGATGGGCAAGGTGTGGCTGTTTATGCTCGTTGGGTGCGTGGACCCGTGGGGACAGAAAGAACAGAAAAGACCATCAACCCAGTCGGAGAAATCAAAACACTTAGTGCCTTAACCCATGGCCGAAGTGCCAGGCAGTTCTCAGGCTGCCCTCCCAGGCAGGCCGCGAGAGTTAATTTCAAGGCACACACCTGAGGCTCCAGATGCAGAGATGGGGACCTTCGGCAAAATGTTGCCAAGCAGCCGGCTCCCTTCAGCAGTCCACCTACTTGTCCAAGAATGGCAGCAAGCGGGACACTCCACAGAGACCTGAGATGCTCCCCAGGTGAGGAGGATCATATCGGGGTTGTCTTTACAGGGGCGTGGGCAGGCAGTCTTTTGCTCACCTATGAGCTCCTGAGTGACCAGGCTCCCTGTGCACAGAAGCCTGGCTCAATACATGCTGGGGCTTATCCGCACTGGCCTCTCTCTGCGGAGGCAGCTCTGGAAGGGAGCCCGCCCACCTGCACCAGTACAGGGGCCCCTCTCAGCAAACCTTTCCCATGGGGGCAGGTCTGCCTGCATGCTCGGACCCACACAGGAGTCCTTGACTGCTCCGGCCTTTTCCCTCAGAGCCCTGCTCCTTGAAGAGAAGGGTGCAAATGTCTCCAGGACAGAGTGGTGGCCTCAGAAGCTGGTCACGAGCCCTGACCAGCCAGACCCATGAAGAAAGCTGGCCCAAAGGGAACCGCGGGCCTCTGCATACACTCCAAAAATGACATCCCATGGCATGGACCGACAGCCACACTCTAGCAGCCAAGAGGACAAAGGTCTCTGCCATTGCACTCAGCCACACCCTGACACAGAAACCACAGGTGGTCTGTTGGGAGGGCAGCTGAAGGTTGGCCACACTTCCCAGTGACTGGGGAAAGCTCTGTGATGCCCCAGCCAGGCCTAGACTTTCTAACAGCAGCCACAGGGCTTGCACTGTGGGCTTGCCAAGCTCTTCAGGAAGTAGATCAAGGACGTGGGCCTCGGCAAGTGCCCCACAGTCAGCCTGGCCCTGCAGGGCTTTCTGTCTCCGAGTGAGGACACCAGGTCCAGTCACCTGGGCCTGCCTGAGTTCCATCCCAGGACTGGGGCACTGTCTCACACCGTGTGCCCGACCTCTCTTGTCTCCTTGCTGTTGCCCTCAGTGGCGGTGGATTTTAGTGGAACTAGAGCTGTCTGTTCTGCACCCCACTCTCTCAGCCTCCCTGTGCTGAGTCCACACCGCACTCCACTGCCACTGCCACTGCCACAGCCCTCCAGCCCAGCTCTGACCCCCCAAGTGAATCCTCAACAATCAGAAGCAAGACGTCAGCCCACCACGTGCGTCAGACCGCTGCAGGCTGGCCATCAGCCCTTGCTGAGTATGTGTATGTGTGTGTGTGTGTGTGTGTATGTGTCTGCCCCTTGCCAGAGAAGCATCCTTGTGTCTTGCCTTCCCAAGGCCGTCCTCTTGGCTTGACCTCTGCACAAAAGGAAGCCCGCTGCTCCCAAAGAAGACAAATGGAAGTGCGAGCGAGTGCAGCTTGGGTCTCAGCCAGGCTGCAGGGCCCAAGCACATATCAGACCGCCAGTACCATCAGAAGCACTAGCCCAGACTTGCGAGTGCCCTGGGCTGACCCTGCTGAAGAAGGCCTGATGGGCGAGGTGTGACTGTTTGTGCGTGGGATTGTGTGTTTTTGTGCTTGTTGAGTGCATGGACCCGTGGCTAGGTCGTCGAGTTTGTGAGCCCGAGTCCTGGAGGACACATAAAGAGGGAGACCCCTGGCGAAGGAGGCACTGAAGAAGGCAGTCATGGTGTTCCCAGGAGTGAGCTCCCTAGAGCCTTCTCCTCACGGAGATGGCTTGGGCTCTTGGTTGGTGGCTCTCAGTCCACCTGCCTTTGGGGGCTGCTGTGGGCAGCAGGCTTTGCTGGACAACTCCAGACGGGCAAAGTCTGGGCAGCGATAAGGTGCCATTCAACCACCACTGGCCTCGGTGCTGGTGCATCCCAGGCCCGCCTGTGACCATGGAATCTTGGGTGCCCATCGCTTCTTTCCTCGGAAAGATGTATTTCTTGATGTATACAGAACTGGGGTGCAGGCCTGAGGTGCAAGGGTGGTTAGAGGATTCACCAGAGACAGATTGTTGAGCAGCACAGGAAACTGGACAGAGAACCCTGCTGAGCGGAGCAGCAGGGAGGGTCAGAAGAGGTCCACCACACCATGTGGGCTAGCTTTGTGGCGGGATGGAACTCACACTGAAGAGGCTGCAGCTACTTCCTGCTGTGCCTGAACCCACTGCGCCACCAGGGAGGGCCCAGAATTTTGGTTTGCGTACACTGTTGAGGGCTGCAGCAGGCGAGACAGCTGCCCCATGTGGTCACCTGCGGGGCTGGGGTTCCTACTTGTGCCGCAGCACCTGTGACTGGCTTTGTAGTGTGGCACTTGAAGCCACTGTACCCACCACCACGGAGTGCCTGGGGTACAAGTATTCTTAAGATTGGGATGCCTAACGCCAGGAAAAGTGTGTCTAAAATGCTGAAGATTTGGTGGGAAACTGCCTGGAGTTTATGTTCATGCCTAGCTTGCATCTCTTGTACTAAATGCCTCTGTGAGTACATCCATGGGCACTTGCTGCTTTTTTAGAAAGGGAATAAAAGACAATGTGTGAAATGGTGAATTTTATGTTGCGTGATAGGAATACTCAATCAAGAGTGGGGTGCAGAACAGGCAGCTCCACTTCCACTGAAGCTCACCGCTGAGGGCAACAGCAAAGAGACAGGAGAGGTTGGCTGCACCGTGGGGGAAAGCTCCCCAGGCCTTGGATCCTACTTAGTCAGGCCCAAGTGATTGGACCTTGTTTCTTCACTCTAAGACAGAAAGCCCTGCTGTGGCAGGCAGGCCCAGGCTGACAGTGGGGCTCTTCGAGAGGCACTCCTCCTGAATCTCTGCCTGAAGATCTTTTCAAGTCTACAGGGCAACCCCTGTGGCTGTCTTTAGCATGTGTCTGCCTGGCTGGGCCTTCCAAGAGTCTTCCCCATTCACTGGCAACTGTGGCCAACCTTCAGTAGACAACCTGTTGTCTGGCTGAATCCCATTCGAGGGTCTTCGTTATCTCATCTTCGTTTGTGGTGTTTGCTGTTGGTCCATATGGTCTGATGCAGTTTTTGGAGTTAGTGTGGAGTCCTGTGGTTCATATGAGACAGGTTTCTTCCTGGAGCTGGTTTGCCAGGGCACACAGCTAGGTTCAGAGGCAACATTCTCCATGAGACACAGACACCCTTCTATGAAACAAGCAGATCTCTTAGGTAAAAGGCCAGATAAGGGGAGGACTCATGTGCAGGCATTAGCAGGCAGCAAGAGCTGCCCCCAGGGGAGATGTGTGTTGACAGAGATCTGCATGGGTTCAAGCTGGCAGCCTTCCTTAGAGAGTTGCCTCTGCATATAGAGGCCAGTGCACAGAAGCCGCCCTGAAGAGGGAGAGATGATGGCAAGTAGCGCCTGAAAACTCACAGTTGGGTAAAAGACTTCTGCCCCATGCCCATGCCGAGCCAGCCCTGCTATTGTCATGATCACCTGAGGAGGGTGTCAGGTCTCTATGGAATGTCCTGCTTGCTGCTACTCTTGCACAACAGAGCAAGACTCACCCAGGGACCTGTTTTGTTGGCATCCTTCTCCCAATGGGCCGCATCTCTTCATCTTGAGCCTCAGGTCTGTGCCTGTGACATTCACTCTGTTAGGGTCTGAAATCACCCGGTTGCCTCCCGTGACAAAAGACAGGACCAGAGATGCACAAGCAAGTGGAGTTTATTAAGCCAGCTAGCTGGGGTCAAGGTTTCCTGCAGGCACGCAGGCCACACAGGGAGAGCAAGACCCTGACAATAGGAATGTTAGAGAATATATAGGCCCTATTGGACATTACATACATCATAGCCGGTGCAAATTCAAAGAGTAACAAACTTCACAGCACTCAAGGATGGGTTACCAAGGCACCCAAGGACGAGTTTCCAAGAACAGATGTCTCAGTCAGGAGCTGATATCAGGGTCTAGCTTCAGCCGGTTCCAGGAGCCGGCACCAGGAATGTTATCTGCCTGCCCTTCTTTCTGGGCCCAGGGTGAGTCAGAGACCCAGACAGAGGGCCTAGCCAGAGGGGCTTAACAACTTTAGCAGCGTGCTTGAGCATCCTGAGAACTGCTTGGCCCTTCGGCCGAGGGTTAAGGCACTAATGGTTTTGATTTCCACGATGGTGTTGTGAGTTCCTTCTGTCTCCACCCACTTGCATGCGTGAGCTTTTCAGCCCATGAGGTCCCGCTTCAGGTTTTCTAAAGTTTCCACCCACCGCACAGCAGCCAGAAGCAGGTGAGACCTATGGATTGCACCTGGCTGCAGGCGCCTATGGCCAGCCTGCAAATCTTGCGAAAGGGCTGGCTCTGCTCTGGCAAGATCTCAGCACCCAGGTGTCACAGAGCTGGCCAAGATGGCGGCCTGAGACCCTATGGCATGACAATGGCTTGGGGGTTCTTGCATGGAAGAGCACCTGCAGCACCCATGTCTGGTGGGTGGGCTAGTCAGGGCACGCCAGCTGCCCCGATCCCATGGAATCTCGAGGCATATCTCGGGGCTGGGGAGAGCTGGCTCGGCAGGTCTCCTGAGAACATCTGTAGGTATCATGAGGAGGTCAGGGCTGAGGGCTCCTCTATTCTGGCAGTCCTATTCAGGCAGAGGGCCAAGGAAGCCTATGTCTTGTACGGGCTCCCCTCAGGTAGTGAGACCCAAGCGCTGGTCTGATGGAGTTTCCAGGCTGTGGCCGCCCTCCCGTGTTGGACGTGCTGCTGTCCATAGGAAACCCAGACAGTGGGCTTTCCCTCTGCCTGGCGGATGATCTCCTGTTCTCCTCCCACATCGTCCATGATCTGTGATAGACCAATGTTTGACTCATCTGGGTTCATGGGGGAGTGGCTAGGGTATAGAGATGCCACCTGGGGGTTGGAGCCGCAACAGCTAAGAAACCAGTGATGGAAGCTGCCTGCGCAGTGAGGCAGACCCCTGGTGGAAGCTGCGGCAAAGGATGTGGTGGGGGTGTGTCTGCAGTGCTGGCGCCAGTGTGGACGAGGCTGTGTTGCTGGCACCAGCAGGTTCTGCTCTGTGGTTCTGGGGTTCCCCATTAATGTCTATCCAAGTGCTTCCAGCTGGCCCACTTTCCACCTTATCACAATTAGATACCACTTCAAACTACTGAGAAAGGCACATCTTTCAACGGTTAGCAACAACAAATTTGGGTGAGGATGTGAATAAATGGAATTCTCCTGCACTTTTGTTGGGAATACAAACAAGTAAAACCACTCTGAAAACTGCTCGGAGGTTTCTTGAACTTCTAAAAATGGAACTTCCATGTGACCCAATGATCCCACTGCTAGGTATCTTCTCAAAAGTCACCTCCACCCCCATGTTTATTTCTGCTTTATTCACTTTTGGAAAGATCTGCAAACAACCCAAATGCCCGAAAGTAGATGACTGGTTTAAATAGATGTCGTGCATATATACAAGGAAATATTACTCAGAAAAAAAAAAAAAAAGATAAACACATTCCTTTTGCATCAACTTGGATGGAGGTGGAAGGGATCATGCTTAGTGAAATAAGCCAGAAAGAAAAGGAAGAATATTGGATGGTTTCACTCATAGCAGAAGCATAAAGGACTAGGAGAGAAAATAATAATAATAATGAACAACTATATGCCAGTGACATTTTACAGGGGTTTGAGTGGGCAAATGGATCAGAAATGGGGAGGGGTATGTTTACAGAATTATGGTGATGATTTAGTGATGAGAATCCCATGGGATTACTATTGAGGTAGAAAAAGTCACAAAATGATGTAAAAATAATCATATTATTTTAAAAATTAAAAAAAAAATAACTGAGCATGTTTTCCATAGATTTTGGTGTTATCTGTGTCTATTGCAGCTTTACCTCTGTGAAGAGGATTTGCAATTTTCTGCTCCTAACTACTTACATCTACTATGGATTGCAAGCAACAGTATGCCATGAGCTATATTTCCTGAATAGGAGAGTTATTGGGAATTAAGTGTGGAGCTAGTGGAAAATATAACAAGGATGTCAAGCAGTCTAGATTCCTTAGATTCTGTAGCCTGATTTCACTGGTACAGCTAGAAAGGAATCTTGGAGGAGACATCAGAAGATGGACATGTAAGGATTTGGAGGAGATACATAAGAAGGCTATTTATTGGCATAAAAATGACAGCCATTATGTTGATGTGGTATTTCCTTGTGTCTTAGCTATTGGGACTGTTTAAAATCTTGATTATAGTTCACTTCCAGAAGGTAACATAAACATCAAGCAAGGATTCAGGTCTCAGTCACCCTACTTTGGACTGACCTTATTTTACTAGAAACTATTATTGAATATTAGGAAACTATTAGTAAGTATATCCTTTCTTTTCTTCTCTCACTATAACTAGAGTTATGTTAAAGATCTTTTATACTAAGTCTGCTTCTTTCTTTTAATTTTTTTCTTATGAATAAAAGATCTGGGGTGTAGTCCAGAAGAACAGGGGAGGAGGTGAGAGGATTCACCAGGGACAGAGTGGGGAGAAGAACAGCCAAACCACGTGAAATACACTGCTGAGAGGATCAGTGCGTCAGACAGGAGAACTCTTCTGCACCATATGAGTTAGCTCCCTGGCTGGGGATTGAACTCATGCCATGGTAGCTGGCGATGGGTTGATAGTGTTGATATTTTCAGCCCTGTACTACCATGGAGGCCCCCTAAGTACTTTATTAGCATTTGTACATAAAGATGGCCAAGTCTCCTCAGTATTTTGGAGTTCTTATGCACCTTTTGGTTTTACTCTAATACATCTAGAAAATCATTGAAATTAAAGATATTTATTGGAAAGTTCCAAAGTGTTTCATTGGTCAAAAATTGTGAATCAAAATATTTGAAGGTATGTAAGAACATGACTTTTATTTCAAACGTGACTAAATAAATTCTTATTTACTGAATTCTTTGTCTCCATTGGTCAAGTTGAAACCATATGACTAAAGGCCCCCACCATAAATCTCATTGTCACAATGAATTATCTATGGCATCCTGAGTTCCCCTATTAAACAAGGCACTCTTGCTAAGGACATTAAAAGGACACAGACATCTCTTTCAGGGCTAGAATCAAGAGTGACACCTTATTTTGGGCAAATGAAGTTCTTTATTACTTATTCACTTATAAAAATTAAAACTGCACTTGTTTCTCACTTTTCTTGGGTTATAGACATAGTTGTTTCATTTTTCCCACAATTGTATTGCAACTCTATCCATAATGTCACTCCATTTGGATACAGGGCCTTTGAAAATAATTAAGAATACATTGTTTCTTTAAACTGCAATACAAATTTCATATGATTGGTGAGGAAACATAGATGAGTAAATACAAAGAAAAGTCATGACAGAATATAGCAAGAAGGCAACTAGGCATTGGCAATGTAACAGAGGACTCTTAAAATGGAATTTCCAGTTTTCATGTCCCACTTTAGGAAATGTGAAGCTGAGTGTCTAAGTGAAATTATAGAAACTTGTAGGAGAGACACATGGGACTGAATCACATATAGGAGGGTATGCTTGTTTCTCACCTTTGCACTTGTACCATATATTTGGTGAAAATGAAATGAATGTATAGAATTGAGGCACATTTAGAGAAACTTATGTGGATGTACATGGGGACGCTGAAAAAGGACAAATTTATCTTGCTTTGTAGAGTGATGCCATATATGTTTGGCCCATTTGCCCATTTCCTATGGTTTCTGTGCAAGGTGCAGTCTCAGTAGTCCTACTTTGTGTCAACTCTATTAGGTTGGACATTTAACCACCAGAGAAGAAATTTTTGTGTTTCCTTGGGAAACTATGTCCAATAACATGAAGTCAGGGAAAGAGGAATTAGGAAACATTATTCTCCTAGTACTTTGACCTTGATCATCTAACCTCCAGTTCTTACAGACAATATTTTCTGTTGCTTAAAAAAATCAGTGTCTGGAAATATGTTATGGAAGCCCTTGTAAACTAACATACATAATTATATAATTATAAATATATAAAATAATTCATATAAATCACAGGAAGTAAATGTTAAAAACTGTTCATATTTTTGTAGGTTTTTAAAATTTTTTTATTTTATAACAGTTTAATTTACATTTTTATATTTTGTTTTCCATCTCAATTGTAGTTCCTGCAGGTTTCCCATCACCAAGTCACCCTTGTGCCATCACCATAATCCCGAGCACTTCCCTTCCCACACCCTCGTTTTTGATCCCATTCCCCACTCCACCCCCATAAAATGTCTCTGGTATATGGGTGTTCATTATTCTTGTTATTTTCTCGCCTGGTCCATTAACTCCTGCTATGAGAGAAACAATCTGGTATTTTTCTTTCTCTTTCTGGCTTATCTCTCTAAGCATGATCTTTTCCAGCTCCATCCAAGTTGCTGCAAAAGACATGTGTTTCTCTTTTTTGGTTGCTGAGTAAT
>NW_004567104.1:2633783-2650524 GCF_000260355.1 Condylura cristata
GCTTTGTAGTACAGCTTGAAGTTTGGGATTGTAATGCCTCCATTTTGATTTTTCTTAGACATGAGGGTTTTGGCTATTCGAGGTCTTTTGTTGTTCCATATGAATCTCATCAACATTTTTTTCTATTTCTTTGAAGAATGTCATTGAGATTTTTATGGGAATGGCATTAGATCTGTATATTGCTTTTGGCAGGATGGCCATTTTGATGGTGTTAATTCTCCCGATCCATGAGCAGGTGATGTCTTTCCATTTCATGGTGTCTTCTTGTATTTTAACAGTGTTTTGTAATTTTCTTTGTAGAGGTCTTTTACCTCTTTTGTTAGGTTGACTCCCAGGTATTTGATTCTTTTTGTTTTAATTGGAAAGGGGATGGCATTTTTTTTATCTCTGCTTCTTCTGATTGTGTATAGGAAAGCCTCTGACTTTTGTGTGTTTTATATCCTGCTACCTTTCTAAACTGGTGGATGGTTTTGATTAGTTCTTTTGTGGAGCTTTTAGGGTTTTCCATGTAAATTAACATATCATCTGCAAATAAGGAAAGTTTTACTTCTTTCTCTATTTGGATTCCTTTTATGCCTTTTTCCTGTCTTATTGCTCTGGCTAGAAATTCCAGTGTTATGTTGAAGAGCAGTGAAGTCTATTTGATCTGATATAAGTATAGCAGTTCCTGCCTTCTTTTTTGGTCCATTTGCTTGTAGGATTGTTTTGCACCCTTTTATTTTCAGTATGTTTTTATCTTTTGTTGTTAGATGTGTTTCCTGCAGACAGTAGAATGATGCTTTCTGTTTTTTAATCCATCCTGCATCTCTGTGTCTTTTTACTGATGAGTTTAAGCCATTTACATTTAGAGATAATATTGATATACTGGCACCTAGATTTGCCATTATGGTCCTTCTGTATTTTTATTCCTTGTTTTGAACTCTTCTTGTACACTCTTCTGTTGGATTTGGTTTGAGGACTTCTTGTAATAGTTTTTGGAGTGGGGGTTTAGTCTTGACAAATTTGTGGAGTTTCTGTTTGTCTGAGAATGTCCTTATTCTTTCTTCGTAGAGGAAGGAGAGCTTCACAGGGTAGAGTATTCTTGGTTGGCATTTAATGCTATGGAGTTTGTTGAGAATGTCCCTGAACTCTCTTCTTGCTCGTAGTGTTTCTTCACAGAAGTCTGATGTCATCCAGATCGGTTCTTCCCTCTTGCCATTCTCATTATCTTAAATCTTGCAATTTTTATTATGATCTGTCTGTTTTTCTCCTCTCATAATGGTAGTTTGGGGTTCCTCTTGCTTTTTGAATGTCTACTTTCGCCTCCTTCTTCAAATTAGGGGAGTTCTCTTTTTTTATCTCTGTAAATATTTTCTCTATTCCTTGGCCTTTCTCTTCGACTTCTGGGATACCTATAACTCTGATATTTCCTTCCTAATGGTGTCAAATAGCTCTTAAAATGTTTCTTCATTCCTTTTCCTTTTTGTTCTCTTTCTTTTTCTTTTTTAATTCTCTTTTTTTCTGTGTCTTCGGGAGTGATTCGTTCTTCCATTTCATCTATTCTGTTTGCATAACTTTTCCCAGAATTCTTTATCTCTTCTAGTGGCCTTTTCATCACCTGCATTTCTTCTATTTCCTTTTTTAATGTCTCATTTTCTTTCTTCAGTTCACTGATTGCTTGTCTTATATTTTTTTTCATTTCTTTCATTCATTTCCTTGTTTGCATTCTTCAACTCCTGGATGGCTTGCTTCATTTCATTTTGTTTGTTTATCCTGATGATTCTGAATTCTTTATCTGATAGGTTGAACAGTTCTTCTTCTTTGGTGGTTTCTGTTCACTGACCTTTTTGTGTTGAATTTTCCCACTGTGGACTTGCTTGAATATTTGTTTGTCTTCTTTTCCCTGTTGTGTATTTTCTAATACTTTCTATTTGCTGAGATATGGTGTTGCTATTATTGACTGGCATTTTTATTTTTGATGTTGTTGGGTGTTCTTTCTGGAATAGCTGAGGGACTTCCAGACACTTCAGTTGTGGAGGCTATTATGAGTTGTGTTATTTTTCCCATCTCCCACTGTGTGTAATTGTGTCTGTTGTCTCAGCTGGTAACAGTCAGGGGTCTCTTATGTTGTTCAGCCTCTTCTAGTAACACCTTGAGGCTGTGTTTCTGGAAGGTGTCTGTTGATCTTTGTAGCCTTCGGATGTCCCAGGTTCCCTCTATGCTTGGTGTGCCCATAGTGGTTATGATGAATTAGCAGTGTTGTAGCTCTCCCTGAAGCTGGGTCTTTGGCTGAGTCGGTGGCTGGCTTTGTTTACACTCTAAATACTGTGAGCCTTTCTGGCTCCCAAGTCTTTGGGCCTCACTTGTGGGGGTGGGATCTCCACCTCCCCACAGGAGTGCAGGGGAGTGCCAGAAGGCTGAAATCCTCCCAGCTGAGCAGGCTACCAGTTCTCCCTCTGAACTTTCAGGGCTCTCTTTGTTTAGTCCAAATAGTCCTCCCCTGAGCAGTGCCTCCCAGCTGCCTGAGGACCTTTCACAGAGCCCAGCTGTATCTCTTTAACTCCAGGGCTTTACCACAGTTTTTGTGGGTAGATGTGGTAAGCAGGTAGACCCCTTAGCAAGTCTCCCCATTTGAGGCACTTCCTAGGGCCTCTCTATTTTGAATGTGCCCATGCAAGTTTGTTAAAATTGCTTCATTATCCTAGGGTTGGGCCTGTTTTTGGGTCCCGCCCCCCCACTCCCCTCCCCTCTGTGGGAGCTTGGGATCCACTCACCTAGTTGCTTTGTCTCAGTTTATATCCAAGGCTTTGTTGGTGCTGCTGGGGCAAATGAAAGCAACACATCTGTGGCTGCTGGGGCAAAGGTCAGCAACACTTCTGCGGTGGGTCTCTCGTTCTGAGCTGCAGCCTTTTCCCATAATGTGGTTTCCTCTCCCTAGCTGAATTGTCTCAGTTTATCTCCAGGGTTGTAGCAGGAGTGGGATAAAAGGCTGTGGAATAGCAGCAGCTGCTGCCTCAAGCAGTTTCCCTCTGCAGCACTTCCTGGCGTCCGGGCACCTAGATTTTTAAAGGAGTCTAGTGAGTAGGAAGCCACTGGCATTCCCAGATCAGAATTGTAGGGTTCAGCTAATCCTGCCTGTGCGGCTTCCCTTATGGGAACTCCCCAATTGCCAGTTCTTCCTCGGTTATTTTCCTTGTAATGAGTCCAGGGTGTTCTCATTTGGGTTGAAGCTCATAGCATGTAATTCTATTGTCCGTTTTTGTATAATCCAGTGTGAGTTTGGATGTAGTCATCAAAGCATCTTTATTTTGCCGCCATCTTGCCAGTTCCATAGCTGGTTGAGTTAAACTGTTAATATTTTAAGAAATATAATTAAATTCATAATTCGTGACATAAAATTCAGTAAAATATTAATACTATATGAACACTCAAATTATTTACAGTCCTAACACATCGTATTACTCCTATTCATAATTTGAACTATCAAATTGATTTCAAAAATGATTTACACTATTAATAGGTGACACTATTACAAGAGAACAGGAATTTGAATTAAAAAAATATTTAGTACAGCAAGAGAAGAAAAGTTACATAGGAATGAAAGAAATGCAAAGACATGAGGAATGTGGGGAAAGATTATTCATGCTCATGTCCAGGAAGCAACCTGGCAATATACAGATACTCAGTCACAAGATTATTGATTACCTTCCTGGAATAGTGTTGTTTTTGTGTTATCAGTTTAAATGTTAATGGGTGTTCATCAGGCTCTGATGTTATCAGCATACTCAGAAATATATATATACATATATATATATATATTAGCATTAAGTAACCATGGCCATGAAGAATGTGCTATAGTGCTTTAAACTAAATACACATGTCAAATATTGAAGTAGAATTCATACCATAATCCTTGACTTGAACCAGATCACAAAGTTACAAAGAACCCTGTTAATTAAAAGGAATTATATTGTAAAAATCAAGATGGCAGTGATGGATATAATGGATTCCTAAGTCTCTTTGTCCTGAAAATGGTCAGCTCAGTCACTTAAAAAAAAAAGTGATTTTCATTTTTTTAATTCCTATGAAAAGGAGATTTGAAAGGACTTTGGTCATACTGGATAAACTTGATTCTGGGAATTTAAATGTTGAAAGGTAACTTTACATAAATTACAGAGGAATAGAAGAAAAAACTCCACAAAATAGTATGCTGATGCCAAGCATAAAAGCTAATATGATTAGTCATGTTTTGCCACCATGTTCTACTTCAAACCCCCATAAACAAAACCAGACATATTATACAATGACTGAACACAGTGAACTCAGTCCACCAAGTGTTGTTGCCTTTTCCCACCTTTGGGAGTCAGTCAAGATGTATACATGGAACTAATTACTTTTTAGCACAGGTATCCTAGAATTTGGGACTTACAATACCTTTTATCATTCACTACTCCCCCCACATATGACCCCTGGTCTACACCTTGAGAACATAAACTGGAAGTTCAAATACTCACAATTAAGTAAGTTTGACCAGAGGATCATTTTTTGCTCACCTTCTGAAGTTAGTAGAAGTACAGGCCTAAATGAGATTTCTGGCGCTTTACATTGTACTGTGGTTAATTAGAAGTCCTCCAGTTACATAGCACTTAAAGAACCATCAACAGAGTAAAATTAGGCAAGACTCAATGAGTCAGGGATGTCACCCAACCAGTTCTCCTTATGATGTCTAGGTCTGAGCCCAAAGTGTGCAATGAAAAATATGAGTAAACATAATGACCATCCTGTAAATAAATTTCTTCCTAGTTTCTAGTGGCTTGTGTGAGGAATTAGGAGTGGTACTGACATCCACTCACCAAACTCTTAACTTCTGAAATACCCAACATGCTACTGATGGAAACTGAAGAATACCAGAGGAGAAAATCTAAAATAATAAAATAGGTAAGTACAACACATGACAAGTTGAGATCTCAATAGAATATATCGCTAGAAGAAAAGGGTTGTTCTGAACCCATTCATAAAGATAAGGAAATGGTTACCTTTCTATCATACAATACAACATTACCATTATAAAACGTTAAAGATATTGAATGAAATTCAGGAAAAAGGAGAGATAAAATTAACGTAAATTTGAAATTGATTATATAAGCAAGAAAATAAGAGGGTTGCAGGCTGCTACAAGATCAGTAATAGACATAAGGGATACTTCAGAAATTTATGGAGATAGATTATGACAAATAGAGGTCCCTGAAGATCATCATACATAAAGTATGAAGGTGTAAAAAAAATAGAATTAAGTAGAAAAACAAAACTGAAATTTATCTAACTCCATACTCTATAAATTTCTGGTGTATTTATGTGAACTTATTTGAATTAATTCAAGTAAATAATCATGGAATACTTTCCAGACCTTAGGAAAGAACCTGTATGCAAGTCTATGAAGTTTAAAGAACACCTACATTTCTAAATGTAATGGCATTTGCACATAGGCACAGAACTATGAAGATTTTACAAAAATAAATGAATAATAAAATTGGGTAGGGTAAAGGCACATATAATCTATAAAGAAAATACCTTCAGACTGATGTCAGACTTATCATAGGAAATTGTATGGGCAAGACAGAATAAAAGACATGTTTCAAATATTTAATATATTGCCAGCCAAGATATATCCTGCAATACTATCATTCAACTAAAAGAGAGAAGTAAAGTTAATCCCAGGTAAACAGAAAAAGAAGGAATTTGCCAACACTATAACTCTACTTGAGGAAATGCTAAAATGGAACATTCTATCTTAATTAAAGCACTATGAAACAATTTACAGCCATTGCACCAAGAGTTCCATTCCCTTCCTGGGAGCTGACCCACATGGCATGGCAGACCTCTCGCCTGACACTACAGTTTCTTCCCTCTGCAGTGTATTTCAGTGAGTCTGCCTATTTTATTTGTTTGTTTTAAGATATGTTTATTAATGCATAGAAACCTGGGGTGAAGGCTAGAGGTTCAGGGTTGGTCAGAGGATTCACCAGAGGCAGAGTGGGGAGTAGAACAGGCAGATTGATGAAGTACACTGCTGAGGGGAGCAACGGGCAGGTCACGAGAGGTCTGCTGCACCAAGTATGTCATTTCTCTGGCCAGCGATCAAACATGTGCTAAAACAGCTGCAGACAGCTTTGTGGTGCTGCACTTTAACCTGTTGTGCCATCAGGGAGGACACTGAATCTGCCTGTTTTTCTACACATTCTGTGTCCAGTGAATCCTCTTACCTCTGGCCTCTGCCCCAGTTTTTGTATACATAAATACAAATCTAAAATAAAAAGGGAATGTGATAAAACTAAACATAAAATTGCAGTATTAATTTCTCATATATCAATATCAAATAATGTAGGCAAACTGACTTCATTAATTAAAACGTACACTATGGTTGACTGGATCAGATAGCACATTCAACTTTCTGATATTTCAGTAGGTTCATCTGAGCTCTAAAGACAAAATTGATTCAAAAGAAAATATCAGGAAAATAAAAACTTCCAAACAAATGAGACCGATCAAAAGAGAGCCCCACTTACATCAGATAAAATAGACTTCCAGCTAAAAGTGGTAACAAGACACAGAAATGGATACTATATAATTATAAAAGTATGAATATGTTATGAAAACAAAACAGCCCTCTAAATATATACAAAACAAATGAAAACATAGTTAAGATAAATACATTTAGTTATCTTACCTTAACTTATTGAGCCAAAATATACATGGAATTTTTTAAGGTAACAATTACAAAATATGAATTCAGGGCCTTCCATAGTGGCATAGTGGGTTAAAGCACATTGCTAAAGCCACTTCAGCATGAGTTTGATGTCTGCTTCAGAGGTGACCCACATGGCACAGCAGACATATCCTGACACACCCACTGTTTCCCTCAGCAGTGTACTTCATCAGTTTATCTGTTCTCCTTCTCACTCTGTCTCTGGTGAATCCTCTCACTGCCCCTGCACCTCTAGCCTGTACCCCACTTCTGTACACATAAATAAATAAATCACACACATATATGTATGTATGCACACACATGTGTATATATGCCTTTATGCATATATGTATATACATATGTATGTACACACATACAATATTAGACATCTACAACCAACTAAGACTATATCAGGAAGAGATAGAAAACCTGAACAAGCAAGGACATTAAAACAATAATCAAATCAAGTCTCAAAAAAAATCTAAAGTCCACAAGACAATTTCATAAGTGAGATATATCAACCTTTCAATGGTAACCTGATATATGTCCATTCTTTTCAAACTTTAACACAGTATGAACAGAAGGAAACACTTCCAAACACGTTCAATGAGGCTAATAGTCCACCTGACAACAAAACCTTACAGAGACATCATTAAAAAGAATACTTAGGAAATATATCCTCTTAAAACATAGATCAAATGTTCTTAATAGTACCTTAGTCAAATGAATTCAACAATAATCTTATAAGATCATTCATATTGACCAATGTTGATTTATTCCAGGAACACAGGGGCATTAATCTTCTCAAATATAATCATTACATCACAAGCAGAAAAGAGAAAAAGAAATCTGATATTATTAATAGTTGCCCAGAAAGTATTAGATGATATTCAATATCCAATATTGATAAATACCCTCAAGAAAATGTAGGTAGATCAATGTACCTCAAATTAATAAAGGTAATATGCAACAAAACCACAACTACAATCATAAACAATGATGAAAAAGGAAAACTTATTTTTTTTTAAGATTTGATATAAGAGAAGGATGACAATTTACACCACCACTATTCATCACAGTATTGTAAATTATAGTTAAAGTAATTAGACAAAAGAATGTCATAATAGGGAACAAAATTGAGAAAGAAAGTCGAGTACTAACACTATAGAAACAGGATAACCTAAAGACCACTTAAAAATTAATGAGAAAAATCATTACAGTAAAGTGATACAGAACAAAATTAAAATAAAAATCAGTTGTGTAATTAATTAACAAGCAAGTAATGAGTTAGAAGGGATAGAAATCAAGAAGTCAGTCTTATTTATAAACATAACAAAAAAATTAAATATTAGCAGCAACATTTACAATGGTTAAAGGTGGGAGGTTGAAGGAAGGTAAGGCCCTATATAAATAAAACTATAAAATAATTGTAAAATATATAGAAGATTACAAAATGGAAATATGTTTCCTGTTTATGGATTAGTATAAATAAAATGGTTAAAATTATCATCCTGTCCAAAGAAAGAGAGAGATCTATATTTAATGCCTTTATATCAAGATTCAAATGATTTTGATATTCTTCAAAAAAAAAAAAAGTCACTGAAATTTACATAGCACCACAAAGGACACAATATAAGCAGAACTATTGTGGCATAAAAGTAGGTCATAGGAAACATAAAACTCCTAGACTTCAAACTATAATCTGAAGCTGTGATAATATGTACAGTATGGTGGTTGAACAAAGACAGACAAGCCAATGGAATGGAGTTCAGAGCTCAAAAATAAACCCACATTAGGCCCTCCGAGGTGGTGCAAAAGTTTACTTTGCAGAACTATGAAACTATCCACAGCCACTGCAAGATAAGTTTGGTTCCTAGGACAAACTAATGACACACATGGAATGGCAGATCTCTCCTGCCCGCCCACTGCTCCCCTCAGCAATGTATTTCAGTTAACCTACCTGTTCTTCCTGCAGCAATGTATTTCAGTTGACATACCTGTTCTGTTTCCCATTCTTTCTCTGGTGAATCCTCTCACTCCCATACTCCTAGCCTTTGACCATGTTTGTATACATGAATAAATCTTTAAAAATAAAAAAGAAAAATGATGGCGGCAGAGGGAGGACCCTGAACTCCCTCACACAGGAATATAAGACTAAAAATGGACCATAGAATTACTACGAGTTTCAATCCAAATGAGGGCACCCTGGAAATCACTAGATGGAAGATAACCGAGGGAGACTCAATGATTGGGGAGCTCCCCAATCCATCCAGCAGCACCCAGGTGACCAGGCAATAGGAAGTGACACAGAGGGGAGGCTTGCTGCACTTCTGCCCTCTAAAGACCTGGAGGTAAAGAGAGAAAACTCAGCTCAGTGAGTAGAACCCAAGTGGAGGGAAAAGACTGCTCAGAGTGGGAACATAGAGCTCTAGAGGTGGGGAGGGAGGACTGGCAGATTGCACAGGTGGGAGGCTTGCAGCCCTTCTGGCACTCCTTGCACCTCCTACTCCCCTAGCCCCCACACCACTGTAGAGTCCTGGGAACTTGCAGTCACTAAAGCATTGGCTTGCAGGGATCACAGAACTACCAAGGTTAAAGGAAAAAAAAAATGGTTAGACCAGGTCAAATACAAAATACAGGGAAAGCCTGAAAAAGTTCTAACATTCCCTGGCCCCCAAGAGTCACATCAAAGCCTAGAGAGGAATGAGAAGTGCCTCAGTTTGGAAGCTTGCTACTCTTCTAACTGCTTACCACATCTAACCACAAATCTGAGGATAAATTCCTAGACTTAAGAGAGACAACTCAGCTCTGTGAGTGGAACTGAAGCTTCAGGGGAAAGACTGCTCAGGGAGATACTGCTTAGAGTGGGCACATAGAGCCCTGGAAGTGCGCAGGGAGGACTGGCAGCCTGAGTAGCTGGAAGGCTTACAGCACTTCTGGCACTTCCTATATCCTACACTCCCACAGCAAAAGCTGTCTTGTGCACCATTAAGGCTTTGCCTTGCAAGGTACACAGAGCACTGAAGGTAAATAAAACCAAAAACTGGTTTGATTACAGGCCCAACAGCAGGGCGAACTGAAAAACATCCAACACTGCCTGACAATCCCAAGAGCAGAACCAAAATAAAGGGTACCCAGGACATCTGAAGATTATAAAGAGCAAGAGGCGGGCAAGTGAGAGCAGCAGTACTGCTACAATCAAGGGTCTTCTGGTAGGAAGACTGGCTAGGGAGGTTTCCTTTTGGCACACCTCCTCTCCCAGAAACCTTTTAAACAAGCCCAGTTCTGAAAAATAACTGGGAGAAGTTTCTAGCGCCACCAAGTGGATAAAAAACAAAAATCACAAAACACATATACTTGAAATCAGGTGGCTACCACAATTTCCAGGAGGAAACTGTCAGGGCTAGTAACTATGCTGGAGGCCCCTACATTGCAGGAGACCATGGGTATAAAGAGGCCCCTACATTGCAGGAGATCATGGGTAGAAAGAAACCTCACCAACTTCCTTACTAGCCCAACCACAGCAGTAGACAAAAAAAAAAAAAAAAAAATAAAAGAAGAAAGAAATCCGTACAACACTGCAAACTCTGGGAATATTACTTCAACCAGTCATGAGTCATGAGGTACTCCACAGAAGACCAGCCTTAAACCACAAGTACTAGATAACTGGGAGCCACCAGACATTGAGAAGCAATTTCCCCTATCCATTGTGGTGTTTGTCACTTGTTTATGTTTATATGTTTGTTTGGTTCTTGCACTACTCAGCTGGTAGGTTTCTGTGCCTGTCATTCTTACACTGGCTTTCTGTCTCCTCTTTCACTTTCCCATCCAACTTTATTATTTCTTTGGCCTATTCTATGTCTGACCTCTCCCCTTCTTCTCCCTTTCCTCCCACTCTCCCCCCATTTAACCTTCACAATCTTCTATCATCTTCCTCCATATTGCATTTTCATATCATCCTGTCCTCTTTCCTAAACTCGCATCTCACTCCTTACTCACTTTTAACTCCATTATTTTGCCAAGACACATCTAGAATAAGCAAGAAATTCAACACAGAAAATCAGCCCACCCAGTCATTTCTTGCAAGCACCATCCAGAGACTAGGATTCACCATGTTACCAGAAGAAGCTGAACACCACAAAAGACCCCTGACTGTTACTGGCTGAGACCAAATGACAATTCCACACAGTGGGGCCTGGAAAAACAGGAGATATTGAAACAAAGCACAGCTCAGAACATCCTCCACAAGTGAAGTGTCTTGAAGTCCTGCAACCATCCTAAAAAGAACATCTAGAAAATATGTCAGCCAATAATAGCAAAACCATGTCTTAACTAATAGAGTTAGAAAATACAAGACAGAGAAAAGAAGACTGACAAATACTAAAGCAAGTACATAGAGGAAAAAATATCAACACACACAGTCAGCAGAACTCACCAAAAAATTAGAAGAAATGCTCATCCTACCAGATAGAAAATTCAAATCATGATGATAAACAAAAAAAAGAAGATGAGAGGGAAAAAAATATATGAGGCAAGCTATGAAGGAATTAAAGAATGTAAACAAGGTAATGAATGAAAGAAATGAAAAAGAAAAAAAATGATATGAGAAAAGCAATCAATGGATTGAAGAAAGAAAACGAGACCTTAAAAAAGGAAATAGAAGAAATGCAGGAATTGAAAAGGCAACTAGAGGAGATAAAAAAATTCTAGGAAAAGTAATGAAAACAGAATAGATGATATTGGAAGAACAAAGCAGCACCCGTGAAGACACAGAATAAAGATAAGCAAAACCGAAAGAGAAAGAGAAATACATAGGAAAAGAAATGAAGAACACATCAAGATATATCAAACACCATAAGAAAAAGAAATATCAGATTAATAGGTATTCCAGAAGGTAAAGAAAAGGAATCGAGAAGATATTCACAGAAATAATAGAAGAGAACTTACCTACTATGAAGGAGATGAAAGTAGATATCCAAGAAACAAGAACAGCAAACTACCATGAAGATAGGAGAAATACAGCAAGACACATCGTAGAAAAACTACCAAAAATACAAGACAAGGGAAAGATAATGAGAATGACAAGAGGGAAGAAACAAATAACCTATAAAGGGAAACTGATATGGCTGACATCAGACTTCTCCGAAGAAACACTAAGGGTAAATGAGAGAAAGAAAGTTTGTTCAACAAATGGTGCTAGGAAAACTGGGAAGCTACATGCAAAACATTAAACTATATCACTACCTCACACCATGCAGAAAAATAAACTCAAAGTGGATTAAAGACTTAAACATAAGAAAGGAAACCATAAATACCTGGAAGAAAAGATGGGCAAGAAACTATACAACATCCACCTTAGTAACATCTTTGAAGATACAACACCCAAAGCAATGATAGTGAAGGGAAGGGTGGTTGTACTGGTCTGCATTCCTACCAGCAGTGCAGGAGGGTTCCTTCCACTCCACATCCTTGCAAACATTTGTTGTTGCTAGTTCTTTGAAGATGTATCATTCTCACTGGTGTAAGGTGGTATCTCATTGTGGTTTTAATTTGCATCTCTCTTAATACAAGTGTTGTTGAACATTTTTTCATATGCTTATTGGCCATCCGCATTTCCTATTTGGGAGAAGTGTCTTTTTAGTCCTGCCCATTTTCTGCCAGGGTTGCTTGCTTTATTTTTGTTGAGTTTCATCAGTTCTTTGTATATCTTTGTGATCCATCCTTAATCGCTAGTTTTGTGTGAGAAAATTTTTTCTCAATCAGTGGGCTGTCTGTTTTTTGTAACGTCTCCTTTGCTTTATAGAAGCCCTTTAATTTGATTTAGTCCTATCTGTTTATCCTTTCCTTCACTATTGTGGCGTTGGGTGTTATTTATTCAAAGATGTTACTGAGGTGGATGTCGTGTAGTGTTTTGTCCACTTTGCTTCCAAGTATTTTATGGTTTCCATTCTTATGTCTAGGATTTTAATCCACTTTGAGTTGATTTTTGTGTATGGCGCGAGGTAGTGATCTAGTTTCAATTTTTTTTGCATGTAGTTTACCAGTTTTCCCAGCACCAATTGTTGAGAAACTTTCTTTATGCCATTGTGTCTTTTTGCTCATTTGTCAAAGGTTTAATGCCCATAGACATGTGGGTTTTCTATTCAAATATACTGGTCTGAGTGTCTGTTCTTGTTCCAGTACCATGTGGTTTTGATTATTATGGCTTTGTGGTATAGCTTGAAGTTTGGGATTATGATGCCTCCTTTTACTTTCTTTTTATTCATGAGGCTACTCGAGGTCTTTTGTGGTTCCATATAAATCTCATCAATATTGTTCTATTTCTTTGAAGAATGACATTGAGACTTTTATTGGTATAGCAATAAATCTGTATATATCACTTCAGGTAGGATGGTCATTTTGATGATGTTATTTCTACCAAGCCATCAACAGTGTATTTATTTCTATTTCTTGGTGGTCTCCTTGTATTTTTTTTTTAAGATTTATTTATTTGTTCATACAGAACTGGGGTACAGGCCAGAGGCTCAGGGGTGGCAAGAGGCTTCATCAGAGACAGAGTGGGGAGCAGAACAGGCAGATTGATGAAGTACAGTGCTGAGGGGAGCAGCGGGCGGGTCAGGAGAGGTCTGCCACGCCATGTGCTCACCTCCAGGGCAAGCGGGAATCGAACTCATGAGGAAGTGGCTTTAGCTTCTTAGTGCTGTGCTTTAACCTGCTGCGCCACCAGGGAGGGCCTCCTTGCATTTCTTTAAACAGTGTTCTGTAATTTTCTTTGTATAGGTCTTTTGCCACCTTTTTTAGGTTGATTTCCAGGTCTTTGATTCTTTTTGTTTTAATGGAAAAGGGGATTTTTTTTTAAATTCTGCTTCTTCTGATTCGTTGTTTGTGTATAGGAAGGCCTCTGGATTTTGTGCGTTCATTTTATATCCTGCTACCTTACTAAACTGTTTGAATATTTTGACTAGTTTATTTATGGAGGTTTAAGGGTTTTCCATGTAAATAATCATACAGTATGCAAATAAGGACAGCATTACTTCTTTCCCTATTTGGATTCCTTCTTTATCTTTTTCCTTTCTATTGTTCTGGCTATAGCTTCCAATGTTATGTTGAAGAGTAGTGGCAATGTTGTACACCCTTTTTTTTATCCTGTTCTCAAAGGAAAGTTTTCATCTTTTCACTGTTGAGGATTAATATTTACTATGGGTTTGTCATATTGGCTTTTATCATGTTCAGGTATGTCCCTTCTATTCCAAGGATTTCAAGTGCCTTAAACATAAATGGATGTTAAATTTTGTTGAATGCCTTCTCCACATTTATTGAAATGATTGCATGTTTCTAATTTTTTTTGTTGGTTGATGTGATGGATTACATTAATTGATTTTCTGATGTTGAATCATCCTTGTGCTCCTGGGATAAAACCCAATGGCCATGGTCTATTATTTTTTTAATGCATTGTTGGATTCTCTTGGCTAAGATTTTGTTGAGGATTTTTGCATCACTGTTCATTAGGGAGATAGGCTTGAAGTTATCTTTTTTTATATATGTACAATATAAGTTTATTTTTAAATCACTTGGTACTTTTTTTTCCCATTTCAATTGCAATCCTCGTGGGTTTCTCATAACTAAGTCACCCATGTGCCATCACCATAGTCCAGTGCACTTCCCTCCCCCAACCATTTTAGATCCCATTCCCCACTCCACCCCCACAACAGGTCTCTGGTATATGGCTGTTCATTATTCTTATTATTTCCTCGCCTGTTCTATTGTACTCCTGCTATGAGAGAAACCATCCAGTATTTTTCTTTTTCTTTCTGTCTTATCTCACTAAACATAATCTTTTCCAGCTTCATCCACGTTGCTACAAAAGACAAGTGTTTCTTTTTTTCTTTTTGTTGCTGAGTAATATTTCAATATGTACCACATCTTTTTAATCCAGTCATCTACTTTTGGGCATTTGGGCTGCTGCCATGTTTTTCCAATTGTAAGTAAAGCAGCAATAAATATGGGGGTAGTGGTATCTTTCGGAATTAGTGTTTTTGTGTCTTTTGGGTAGATGCCTGGTGTGGGATTGCTGGGTCGTAGGGAAGCTCCATGTTTGACAGTTTGAGGAACCTCCAAACAGTTTTCCATAGTGGTTGTACTAGTTTGTATTCCCACCAGCAGTGCAGGAGAGTTCCTTTTTCTCCACATCCTCGCCAACATTTGTTGTTGCTAGTTGTTTGAAGATGTACCATTCTCACTGGGGTAAGGTGGTATCTCATTGTGGTTTTAATTTGCATCTCCCTTTTTACGAGTGATGTTGAACATTTTTTTTTTTAATATTTATTTGTGTACACAGAACTGGGGTACAGGCCAGAGGCTGAGAGGCCACGAGAGGCTTCACCAGAGACAGAATGGGGAACATAATAGGCAGATCAACGAGGGGAGTTGTGGGCGGGTCAGGAGAGGTCTGCCACGCCATGTGGTCAGCTCCAGGGCAGGCAGGAATCGAACTCATGCTGCAGTAGCTTTAGCTTCTTAGTGCTGTGCTTTAACCCGCTGCGCCACCAGGGAGGGCCAATGTTGAACATTTTTTTTCATATAGTTGTTCGCCATCTGTAATTCCTCTTTGGAGAAGTATCTTTTTAGCTCTTCTGCCCATTTTTTGATGGGGTTGTTCACTTTATTTTGTTGAGTTTTGTCACTTCTCCATATATTTTTGTGATCAATCCTTTAATACTAGTTTTGTGTGAGAAAATTTTTCCCCCCTAATTAGTGATCTGTCTGTTTGTTTTTTGTAATGTCTCTTTTGCTGTACAGAAGCTCTTCAACTTGATGTAGTCCCATCTATTTATCCTCGCCTTCACTATTATGGCACTGGGTGCTCTATCTTTAAAGATGTCGCTGAAGTGTATGTCCTGTAGTGTTTGTCCCATCTTTGCTTCCAGGTATTTTATTGTGTCTGTTCTTATGTCTAGGTCTTTAATCCATTTCGAGTTGATTTTTATGTATGGAGTGTGGCAGTGATCTAGTTTCATTTTTTTTTTTTTTTTTTTGCTTGTAGCTTCCCAGTTTTCCCAGCACCATTTGCTGACCAAATGTTTTTGGTTCCATTGTACCTTCTTTGCTCCTTAGTCAAAAATTAGCTGTCCATAAATTTGTGGGCTTATATCTGGGTTTCGTATTTGAATCCACTGGTCCGTTTGTCTATTCTTGTTCCAGTACCATGCAGTTTTGATTATTATGTATTTGTAGTATAGCTTCAAGTTTGGGATTGTAATGCCTCAATTCTGTTGTTTCTTAGACATGAGGGTTTTGGCTATTCAAGGTCTTTTGTTGTTGATATGAATCTCATCAATATATATTTTTTCTATTTCTTTGAAGAATGTCATTGAGATTTTCATTGGGATGGCCATTTTGATGATGTTGATTTCCTGATCTGTCCATTGTTGAGAGTGGTTTGTTGAAATCTCCTACTATGTACATACTCTCTCTGATATACATTTCCATGGATTACAGTAGTTTCCTGATATATTTTGGTGCTCCTTCATTTGGTGCATATATGTTGATGATTGTTATTTCTTCTTGTTGTATTGTCCCTTTAATCATAATGTAGTAGCCTTCTGTATCTCTTTTAGTCTTTTTTAGTTTGAAGTCTATTTGATATGATATAATATAGCTGTTCCTGCCTTGTTTGGTCCATTTGTTTGTAGGATTTTTCTCCATCGTTTTATTTTCAGTCTGTTTATATCTTTTGTAGTTAGATGTGTTTTCCTGCAGACAGCAGAATGATGGTTTCTGTTTTTTTAATCCATCCTGCAACTCTGTGCCTTTTTACTGATGAGTTTAAGCCATTTACATTTAGAGATAATGTTTATAAACTGGCACCTACATTTGCCATTATGGTGCTTCTGCATTTTTTTTTAAGATTTATTTATTTATTCATATAGAACTGGGGTACAGGCCAGAGATGCAGAGGGTTAGAAGATTCACCAGAGACAGAGAGGGGAGCAGAACAGGCAGATCTACAAAGTACAC
>NW_004567104.1:2651574-2675694 GCF_000260355.1 Condylura cristata
TGATTCTGAATTCTCTATTTGGTAGGGTAAGTAGTTCTTCTATTTCTTTGTATTTCTTTGGTGTTTTCTGGTGACTGATCTTTTTGTGGTGAATTTTTCCCTTGTGCACTTATTTGGTTATTTGTTAGTCTTCTTTTCCCTGTTGTGTATTTTCTAATACTTTCTGTTCGCTGAGACATGTTGTTGCTATTACTGGCTGGCATTTTTTCTTGATGTTCTTTCTTGGATGGCTGAGGGACTTCC
Source organism: Condylura cristata (assembly GCF_000260355.1). Taxonomy (NCBI): domain Eukaryota; kingdom Metazoa; phylum Chordata; class Mammalia; order Eulipotyphla; family Talpidae; genus Condylura; species Condylura cristata. The sequence continues at coordinate 2,651,818 of NW_004567104.1, forward strand.
AAGTGTGGGGGGTATTCTGAGTTGTGCTATTTTTACAGCCTCCACGGTGTGTAATTGTTTCTCTGGTCTCAGGTGGTAATAGTCATGGTTCTCCTGTGGTTTCAGCTTCTTCCAGTAACACATTGAGTCCTTGTTTCTGCATGATGCCTGGTTATCTTTGTAGTCTTCGGATGTCCTGGGTTCCCTTTATGTTTGGGTGTTCCTTGGGGGTTATGATGTATTAGAAGTGTTTTGGTCTCCCTAGAGCTGGACTTGTGGTTGAGTTGGTGTCTGGAATTTTTTACTTTCTAAGTATTCTGAACCTTTCTGTCTTACAAGTCTTCAGGACTCTGATGTGGGGGTAGGATCTCCCCTTTCACAGGAGTGCAGGGGAGTGCCAGAGGGCTGAAATCCTCCCAGCTGAGCAGTCAGCCAGTCCTTCCTTTGAGATTCCAGGGCTCTTTATTTCTACTACAAGCAATCTCTCCCTGAGCAGTGCCTCTCCACTGTATGAGGTCCTCTCACAGTGTCCAACCCTACGTCTTTAACTCCAGGTTTTTACCGCAGTTTTTGTGGATAGATGCGGTAAGCAGGTAGCAAGTCTCCCCATTTGAGGCACTTCCTAGGGTCTCTCTATGTCAAATGTACCCATGGAAGATTGTTAAAATAGTTGCATTTTTCTAGGGTTGGGCCTGTGGCTAAGTCCTGTCTAACCTTTTCCCACCCCCCCTCTTTTGTCTCTGGGACTTTGTGAGTCTTGCTGACCATGCCTTAAAAATGGTGCCAATACCTGAACATGCCCTCATGTCGCCTAGTCTCAGTTCTCTGTTGTAGAGTGCAGGGGATTTGGGTCGGACTATGTTTGCCCCAATTACCAGTTCCTCTTTTCTAAGAAGAGCAGTTTTTCCCCCCTGCCCCCACCCCCCTGCAGCCTGGGATCCACTGACCTTGCTGCATTGTCTTAGTTCATATGCAGGGCTTTATCGGGGCTACTGGGGCAAAGAACAGTAATGCATCTGCAGCATATCCTAGCGTCTGGCCGTCTGGGCACTCCTGGATCTGAGCTGCAGTCTTTTCCCACAGTTTGATTTCCCCTCCCCAGCTGAGTTGTCTACGTTTATCTCCAGGGCTGTAGCAGGGCTGGAGCCAAAATCTGCCACTGCTACCCTAAGCCTTCCTTCTTGAGGTCTGGGCGACCAAGGCACTCTGTGATCTGAACTCTCCAATTGGGGCTCCACAAATGTTGAGTTTCCCTCAGTTATCTTCCTTTTAGTGAGTCCAGGTTGTTCTCATTTGGGTTGAAACTTGTAGTATGTAAATCTACTGTCCATTTTTATTCTTAAAATACTATGAGCACTTGGAGGCAATGATTTCTGCAGCTTCACTCAGTTGCCATCTTTGATTCTCTTTTATCTGTTTTAAGTCTCTTTATTTATGTCTTTTTGCTGATTTTTCTTCCATTTTATCTATTCTCTTTTCATTAATTTTCCCAGCATTCTTTTTTTGTTGACTGAGCAGTCCTTCTATATCTTTCGTGGTTTCTGGTGACCTTTTTGTGGTGATTTTTTTCCCTGTGGACTTGTTAGGTATTTGTTAGTCTTCTTTTCCCTGTCATGTATTTTCTGACACTTTCTTTTCATTGATACAGTGTTGCTATTGTTGGTTGGCATTCTTTCTGGATGATATTTCTGGGATGACTGAGGGACTTCCAGACACTCAGTGTGTGGAATCATAATGAATTGTGCTTTGTTTCAATATCTCTTATTTTTCCAGTCCCCACTGTGTGGGGATTTGTGTCTATAATCACAGTTATGGGTCTCTTGTGATGTTCAGCTTCTTCCAGTATAATGTTGAATCTTAGTCTCTGGAACTTGCCTGCAATAAATGCCTGGATGGGTTGGTTTTCTAGCTTCTTTTATGTGTGTCTCTGGAAAATAATGGAGTTAAGGGAGATTAGGGAGTGAGACTGGAATTTAGGGTAGAGGAAAGGATGATATGGAAATATAATATTGATAAAGTTGATAGGAGATGTTGAAAGTTAAATGAGGGAAAGTGGGAGGTGGGGATATGGAGGAGAGGTGTCAGACCCAGAAGAGACAAAAGAAATAATAATGTTGGCGTGGAAGGAGTAAGTGGAGTTAGAAAACTAGTGTAAATATGAAGCAAGGGCACAGAAATCTACGAGCTAGTAGTACAGGAACTGAACAAACATATAAACAAGTAAACAAATGACAAACACCACCATGAGTAGAGAAGAATTGCCTCTCAATGTCTGGTGGCTCCCAGTTATCTAGCCTTTGTGGTTTTGGCTGGTCTTTTGGGGAGTACCTTATGACTGGGTGAAGTAGCCTTCTCAGAATCTACAGTTTTGTTTGGCTTTCTTTTTTTGTCCCATGATGCAGTTGGGATAGTAATGAAGTTCTTGCAGTTTTTTTTTTCACTGAGGGTTTCCTACAATCTAGGGGTCTCTGGCACAGTGGCTGGCCCTGACAGTTTTTTCATGGTAATTCTGGTAGCCAACTGATTTTATGTATTTGTGGCTTGTGATTTTTTCTTTTTGTCCACTTGGTGATGCCAGAGACTTCTCCCAGTTATTTTTCCAGAACTGGGCTTGTTTAAATAGGTCTGTGGGAGAGGAAGTGTTCCAGAAGGAAAGCTCCCTAGTTAGTCTTTCTGTCACTGCTGCTCCCACTTGCCACCTGTTTCCCACCTTTGCAGCCTTCTAATGTCCTGTATACCCTCTATTCTTGTATGTGCTCATGGGGTGTTGGGGTGGGGTGTGAGGCACATAAGAAGTGTTGTGGTTCTCCCTGCAGCTGGGCCTGTCCTTGAGCCAGTCAATGGTTTTGTTTACATTCTGAGCAATGTGCACTTTTCTGGGTAGTGTGTTAATGGCTCACAAGCTTTCAGACCACTGCAAGGGTTCAGGAAGCTTCAGAAAGGCTGCAAGCCTCCCAGCTGAGCAAGCTGCAAGGCCCCCACTTCCCCTCCAGTGATCTTTGTGCCAACAGTGAACAGTCTTAGCAAAAGTCTTTCTCCTTGTTGTGTTACACTCAGGGAGCTGAGTTGTCTCTTTTATTCCAGGCCTTTATGGTAGTTTTTGTGGGTAGATAAGGTAAGCAGGTAGACCTGTAGCAAGTCTCCTGTCTGGGGCACTTCCTAGGGCCTCCTTATGCTTGGATGTGCCTGTGGGGGTTTGGGGGAGTGTTTAAATTGTTGCAGCTTCCCAGAGGCTGGGCCTGTGGTTGATTCTGTCTAACAGTTTCCCCTCCCCCTTTTACCTCCAGGGCTTTGTGAGACTTGCTGTGCCCTGCCTCAATGGTGCACATGTCTCCAGGCCTCTGCTGTGGGTGGGGGATGCAAGGAGCTCTAGAAGAGCTGAAAGCCTCATAGCTGCCCCAGTTGACATTTCTCCTTCTCCACCTACAGTGCTTTATGTGCCCACTCTGAACAGCTTTTCCCAGCAGCTTGGTTTCACTCACTGAGTCGTCTCTCTTCACCTTTGTGGCTGAAGAGGGGCAGACGAGCAGGAAGCCTCCTGTCTGAGTTACGTCCTAGTGCCTGGGCACCTGGGCACTCCCGATTGGATAAGAGCTCCCCTATCTGAGCACCCCAATTGCTAAATATCCCTCAGTTATCTTCCTTCTTGTGAGTCCAGTGTGCTCTCATTTGGTTTGAAACTCATATGTAAGTCTACAGTCTGTTTTTAGTCTGTGTGAGCTTGGATGTAGTGATTTCCACTTCTTCACTCTGCAGCCATCTTGCTGAATTTTCTGTTTGTCTTAATTAGTTTTACCATACAGTCTTTGTGGCTCTCTATGTTTTATCATTTCATCTGCCAATAATAATAGATTTACTTCTTTGTCAATTGGCTTTCATTTTATATTTTCTTCTTATCTAATTGTTCTAGGTAGGGCTTCTGATACTATGGTGGCTAGTAGTAGGGAAAGTGGACATTCTTCTCTTTTAACAGAATTAGTTAAAAAACTTCCAGCTTTTCAACATTGGGAATACTAGTTGTGGCCTTATCTTAACTGGCTTTTATTATATTAATATATGTTTCATTTACCCCTAATTTTTGAGGATTCTTATCATACATGGGTGCAGAAATTTATCATACATGGATGCTGAAATTTATCAAATGTTTTCTCAGCATCTATTAATATGATTATGTTTTTTTGCTTATTTCCTACTTTTTATGTGGTGAATTATGTTGAATTATTTCATATTCTGAACCATTCTTGTGTTCCTAATATATAGCCCATTTGGTCAGTGTTGTTGCTATCCCACCAAGGGGCACAATGACCACTACATTTTCCCGAACATAGGAAACTCAGAGACACAAGAAGGTGAAATAGGAGTCTGGAGTCTGTTTATTAGGATGACCCATAAGTTTATGTAGGTCTGACATGCTTTGTATGTGGAGAAAAATAGGAAGTGTACCTGACACAAGGGTGAGTGAATGTTTTACAGGGCCTGCTGGCTTCTTGCAGTTTCTGCTAAAAACAAGGTAGTGGGCTGCAGCTGTTTGCAGGACAGAGTACACTGTGTTCTGCTGGCTTTTGGCCTTACTGGGGAGTGTGCTCACTCATGAACAACATCAGCCTGGGCACAGACAGATACACCTGAAGTCCTGTCAAGTTAGCCACAGGTCAGGTCTATACATTTTTTAAATGTATTTTTGGATTTAATTTGCTAAGATTTTATATAGAGAGATTGGTCTATAGTTTCATTTATTTGTAAAAATTTTGGTTTACATATAAATGTGATGTTGACATCATGATATGTATCGGGAAGAATTATCTCTATCATGGATTTTTGAAAGAGTTTAAACAGGATATTTATAGTTCATCTTTAAAGTATCCTTAGACATCACTTGCAAAGTTAACAGTTTCTAAACTTGTTTTTTTGGGAGTTTTGATCCTGTTTCAGTTACATTTGTGTATGTGTGTGTGATTATTTTGTTCAGATTTTCTATTTCTTTCCTATTCAGGCTTGAATTAATTAGTGTTCACTTCTAAGATAATTACCAACTCACTTGGGTTTCTGAATTAATTTGTATATAAGTGTTCATTGTAATGTTGTATAGTCTGAAGGTTTCCAGTGTCTTTTGTAACATTTGCTATGTTATTTTTGATTCTATTAATTGAGTGTACTCCCTCAATTTTTGTTTTGTTTTGTTTTTAGCAAGCCTGGTTAAATATTTATGTATTTAGTTTACTCAGTTTTTGTTTTCATAAACCTAGCTTTTGATTGCATTGTTTTATTTTGGACGATCTTGTTGGTATCTACTTTATCTCTGCTTTAGTTTTTCTTACTTCCTTCCTTCTACTGAATTTTGGGTTCTTTTAATTATTTTTATTGTTTCTTGTGATAAGAGATCAGCTTATTTATTTTGGCTCTTCAAAGTTTCTTTATGTGGTCTTATTGTTATATACTGCCCTCTTAAAACTGCTGATGCTATGTCCAATGCATACTGAAATTATCTGTCCTTCTTATTTTTTTCAGGGTACTTATTTTTTAAAAGATTTATTTATTAATGCATACAGAACTGGGGTACTAGCCAGATGTGTAGGGGCAGTGAGAGGATTAACCAGAGACAGATTGGGGAGCAGAACAGGCAGACTGACAAATACCAATTAGCGGGTGAAACAGAGAGGTTTGCTGTGCCATGTGGATCGCCTCCTGGACTGAGGTTCAAACACACACTGAAGCATCTGCAGCTAGCTTGCAGTGCTGCTCTTTAACCCATTGCACCACCAGAGAGGGCCCTCAGCATACTTTTTTATTTATTCTTTAATTTAGTCATTTAGCCAATCATTTTACAGTAGTGCAGCATTCAGTCTCCACATCTCAATATACTTCATTTAGTTCTTTTGGTAGTTCAGTATCTTTATGTTCAGAGAAGATACTTGGTATTATTTAAATCTTTCTAAATGTGTTGATGTTTGCCTTGTGACCCAGCATGTGCTCAATCCTGGAGAATACCAATTAGTTACTAAGAAAATATGTATTCAGCTTTTTGTTTTTAAACATTTTATTTATTTATGCATACAGAACTGAGGCACAGGCCAGAGTTGCAGGGGCAGTGAGAGGAATCACCAGAGACAGAGTAGGGAGCAGAACAGGCAGATTGACAAAGTACACTGCTGAGGGGAGCAGCAGGCAGGTCATATGAGAGGTCTATTGTGCCATGTGGATCACCTCTGGGGCCAGGGACTGAACTCGCAGTGAACTTGCAGTACTGCACTTTAACCCACTTCACCATCAAGGAGGGTATATTTAGCTTTTTGATGTAGTGTTCCATAAATGTTTGTTTGACCAAAATGGTCTAGTTCTTTTTTCAAAGTGTTTATGTCCTTATTTATATTGTCTCCTCTTGCTGATATGCCCATTGGTTAGAGATGAGTGTTGAAGTTTTCAACCACGTATGTATTTTCTCCATTGTCTATTTTCAAATTTGATAGTAGTTGTTTTATGTGATTTGGTGTTCCTTCATTCATATATTAGGTGTTATAGGTTCCTAATGAATTGTTACCTTAATCATGCATTTCCCTTCCCGGCCTTTAGCTTTTCATGCTGGAAGACTATTTTACGTTATATAAGTATGGATGTTCTTGCTTTTGTAATGGCGCTATTTACTTGAAGAATTGTCTTTCATCATTTACCTTCACTCTATACTTATCTTTGTAACTGAGATATGTTTATTGGAAGGAACAGGAGGTTGAATTCCATTTCCTTATCCAACAAGATGCTGTTTCTTCTTAACGGTGAGTTTTAATCCATATCCATGTTGCTGAAATGACTACCTAGAATGATTATTGAAATGACAAGTCTGTTAACCCATCTATTCTTAGTTTTGTGGTTCTGCTAATTCGTTGTTTAATTTTGTGTTTGCTCCTTTCTTTGGTCTACATCTTAAACCTTCTCTTAATATGGTTGTAAAGGGTATTAGTGGATGAAAACTTGATGAAATCCCATTTGTTTATCCTTTCCTTCACTATTGCTGTGTTGAGTGTTGTATTTTCAAAAATATAAATATTATCAATATCCATATGAATTAATTTTGGACTCTTCACCAATAGGTATAAAGCTATCATTAGTGATCCCATATTTTGAAACCACAACTAATCTTTTAAATATAATTTTATATATAATGAATTTGATTGCTATCATAATGTACCACACAGATGCAAAATAAGATAGTGAGAGGACAATATAAATTTTAATGAATTAGAAATGGAGACTAAAGTAAGATTTGTAAGAGTTAAAGGTAAGTGATAGAGTAAAGAGATTTGAAATTAACATGATGGAGATATACCATTTATTTAAAAATATTAAGCTAAGATACAGCATATTATTTTTTATTAAATTGTGACATCAACTACTTGAGAGGAAAGTCACCAGGGTAGGAAATGATGAAGATTTAAGGTATATGTATATAACTGCAATGTTTTATCTTTTTCTGATTATATTATGTGCTTGTACATCTGGGCAATATAGAAGTAAACTAAGCCATAGGCCTCTTAAATTTCTACATTTAAGAGAGATAGATTTATATGAGAAAAGGAAACAGAAATTAGTTTCTGAATTATTTACAAATACCACAGGAGATGAAAACTACTAAGTAGTTTCCACTGTGTAGATAATGCATCATGATCAATAAATAAATGCTAACCTTACCTTAAGAGAAAATATAGAAATGAATTATTAAAAAGGAATAACAATGTTTGGATTCATTATTTCTGCAAATTTAATGGTATATGTATGACTTAGAAGCCATATTTAAATTTTAATATAGCCCATTTTAATTGGGCCAATAACAATTAAGAAAGAAATTTTATGTGAGGTTTCTTTTGTGAGAATTTATTAGTTTTAATCAAAGAAGTTTTTCTTGTTTTGCAAACTGAAAAAACAAAACAAAAACTAGCCACACTTTGCAATCATAGATAATTTGGAGAGAGCAATCATTTCAGAAAATGTATGTTTAATTCCTGATAACCTAATGTTAGAAGGATGTTGTCATTTAAATTTACTATTATTTTGAATTGATCTATTTTAAGATTGAAATATATTAATTAATAAGAATATAACAATCACTTAAACATTTATGAGTCTTAAAAAGTAAACGTAAGCTTAGCACTGACTTTGTATTGTGAGTTTATTTCTGAGAAGTAATAATTGCAACTATTACCAAATCTTCATCACTCTTTTCTCTCAGTTCTACAAATAACAATTCTGAGTTTATTTGTGTGTAGTATGATTTTGTATTTAAAAATGTTTGCTCTATAATTATGCATTCAAATAACATTTTTTTTCTTATTTTATTTGAATGGCTTGTACATTGTAGAAACTTTTGTAAATTAATTTCTTCATAAATTTAGATATTTTAATTTTGTTTATGTTAATATAGGTGAGTTTAATTATCAATGAAAATTTTCCATTATTAGAACAAAATGTAATTATCACAATAAATGTGTTTCCACATTTCACCATTGTAAATATTAAAATTTCACCTTCTTTGGTCACGTAAACTTTCCTCATGCTAGAACATTGCTAAATTGAAACTTAAACAGAAAATGGATTCCCAGTGTGCTTGTAATAATTTACATGCTACTCAGTTTTTACAGAAGGAACCTATAATCTCTGGTGGAAAGACTAAATACTATCAAATATTAATATTTGTCAATATGATTCTATAGAAAAAGTGTTCCTTTTTCTCCACAGCCTGACACTTTTTGTTTCTGGTGTTTTTAATATTAGCAATTCTTACTGATGTGAGATGGTATTTCAATGTGATTTGATTTGCTTCTCTTTGATGATATACGATGGTGATCCTTTTATCATTTGCCTGTTGGCTATCTTTCAACAAGTGACTAGTGAACTAGTCTGTCTTTTTTTAAACTTTGGTTTGAGTTAGTTTTTTTTTTTTCCCTTTGGTTGAATTGTACAAATTCATTGTAGATCTTTGGGAAATACTCCCTCTTTAATATTTGCAAAAACAAATATTGTCTCCAGTCAATGGTATTGATTCATCGAATCTATGAGCTGACAATATATGCTCTCTCTTTTTCCTTTATTGCCATACAAAAGGATCTTAGTTCTGTGTAATCATGTTTGTTTCTACTGTTTTTTTGATTTTCTTTCTGTTGGGGATGGTTCTACCCACATATTTCTTAGAGCTTATATGATGGAATATTTACCTGTGATATCTTCTATGTAGATTTCACTTTTGGATCTTTTTTTTAAAAAAATATATTTTGATATTGCTATATGGTATGTAATAGTGAAGTTGTATTCATCTGCATGCAGCAGTTTAATTTCCCAAATTTATCGAAGAGGTGTTATTTTGTTCTAGTGTGTGTTAGTTTTTACTTTATTATAGATTAGCTATCTTTCTTATGTGATTTATTTTTGGCTCTCCATTCATCTGTGCATCTGTTTATTTTCCCCATTACCATCAGTTTTAATTACTATAGGTATGTAGTATAGTTTGAAACTTAAATATAGCACCATCATTTTTACACTTTTTGTCACTAAAAATTTGATTATTCAGGATGTTTTATAGTTTTATATGAAATTCAATAACTTTGATATATTTATTTGAAAACAACCATTTATTTTTTTAATTGAGATTGCAATGAATTTGCTAATAACTTTAGGTAGCATGTCCATTTTAACAATATTGATTCTTGCATTCCATGATCTAGCAATATCTTTATATTTCTTTGTGTCTTCTACTTTTTTTTTCTTTTGAGAATTTTTTCTCTTAATTTATGTTAATATATTATTTTTTTACATCATTTCATTTTGTGAATTTTTTTTCATCTTGGTTGTAATTCCCATGGACTCCCTACCACTAATTCATCTGTGTGTCATCACCATAGTTACATGCACTCTTCCCAACCCAGTTTTGAACCTATTTCCTTCTCCCACCCTGTAAAATATCTCTGGCTTATTGTTGTTTATTGTTTTACACTATTATTTATTTACAATTCTTTTTTTTTTTAATTTTCCTGATACCTTACGCTCCTTCTATGAGTGAAACCATCCCATACCTTTCCTTTTCTTTCTGGCTTATTTCACTAAGTGTGATCCCTTCCAGCTACATCCTTGTTGCTGCAAAAGGCATGAATTTATCTTTTTTTGAATGCTGAGTAATAATCCACTGTATACATATACATATTTTTAATCTGGTCATCTATTTTTTGGCTTTTGTGTTGATTTGATGTCTTCCATATTATAAGCAGAGCAGCAATAAATATGGGGTGTTCAGTTGTCCTTTTGAATAGATGCTTTTGTGTTCTTTGGGTACTTACCTAGGAGTGGGGTTTCTGGGTCATCTGGCAGATACATTTTTAGCCTTTTGAGAAAACTCCAAAGAGCTTTCCATAGTGGTTGTACCAGTTTTCATCCCCACCAGAAGTGTAGGAGACTTCTTTAGTCTCCATTTCTTCACCAATATTTGCTGTTGTTAGCTTTGATATGTGCCATTCTCATTAGTGTGAGATGGTATTTCATTGTGGTTTAATTTGCAATTCCTTTATTACAAGTGATGTTGAACATTTTTTTTTCCACATCCCTGATGGCCATATGCATTTCCTCTTTGGAGAAGTGTCTCTTGAGCTCTTCTGCCCATTTTTGGATGGGGTTGTTCACTTTGTTTTTGTTGAGTTTAATCAGCTCTTTGTATAGCTTTGTATACAGTCTTTTGTTATTAGTATTGTGTGCAAAAATTTTCTTCCAATAAGTGGGGTGTTTCTTTGGTTTGTGTAATGTCTCTTCTGCTATACAGAAGCACTTTAACTTGATGTAGTTCACACTGTTTATCCTTTCCTTCATTATCCTTGCTTTGGGTAATGCATCTTTAAAGATGTTACTGAGGTGTATGTTGTGTAGTGTTCTGCCCACATTTCTTCTAGATATTTTATTGTGTCAGGTTTTATGTTCAATTATTTAATTAATTTTGAGTTGTTTTTTGGGCACAGTGTGAGGTAGTAATCTAGTTTATTTTTTCTTTCTTTTTCTTTTCTCACAATTTTCCCAAGCACCATTTTTTTGAGTTTTCCCAGCACCATTTTTTGAACAAATTTTCTGTATTTCAGTGTATATTCTTCACACCTTTATCAAATATTAGCTGTCCATAAACCTGTGGATTAATATCTGGGTTTTTTAATAGAATCCAATGGATTGTATGTTTATTATTGCTCCAGTACCATGCAATTTTGATTATTATGGCTTTGTAATATAGCTGAAAGTCTGGGATTTTGATGCCTCCATTGTCTTTCATTTTAGTCAGGAGAGTTTTGGCTATGCAAGGTATTTTTGTGGTTGCACATAAGACCCACCAACATGTGTTCTATTTCTTTGAAGAATGACATTGATATTTTTACTGGAATAGCTTTAAATCTGTGTATGACTTTGGAAAGATAATATTGGCTGTGAGTTTGTCATATATAGCTTTTATCATGTTGAGGTATATTACTTTTATCCCAATGATTTTAAGGGCCTTAAACAAAAATGAACTTTGTTGAACTTTGTCAAATGACTTCTCTGAATCTATTGATAGAATTATGTGGTTTTTATTCTGTTGGTTGATGTAATGGATTACATTAATTGATTTTCTGATGTTGAACCATCTTTGTGCTCCTGGGATAAAGCCCACTTGGTCATGGTGTATTATTATTTTAATGCATTGTTAAATTCTGTTGGCTAAAATTTTACTGAGGCTTTTTAAATCAGTGTCCATTAGGGGAATTAGTCTGAAGTTTTCTTTTTTTGTGTGTTGTCTTTTTTAGGTTTTGGTATTAGTGTGATGTTGGATTCTTAGAAAGTATTTGATAGTTTTCCTTCTTTCTCGAGATTTTAATGAGTTTGTGCAGAATAGGCACTGCTTTAATTGTCCTGAATTTGTCCATCTCTTCTAGATTGTTGAACTTGTTTGCAGATAGCTGTTCATAGTATTATTTGATTATTCTGCTGTATTGGTTATGATTTCTCCACTTTTATTTATGAGTCTGTTTATTTGTGCTTTCATCTTTTTGTTTGTGAGCCTGCCTAGAGGTGTATGGGAACGCCTCTGACTTTTGTGCATTGATTTTATGTCCTGCTAACTTACCAAACTGGTTGATTATTTTGTTTAGTTTCTCACGGAGTTTTTAGGGTTTTCCATGTAAATTAACATGTTGTCTGCAAATAAAGACAGTTTTACTTCTTTCCCTATTTGGATTCCTTATATATTGTTTTCCTGTTTTATTGCTCTGGCTAGAGCTTCCAATGTTATGTTGAAAAGCAATGGCAATAGTGATTTTTATTTCAAAGGAAAGGCTTTCAGTTTTTCTCCATTGAGGTTTATATTGACTGTGGTTTTGTCATATATGGCTTTTATCATGTTGGATTATGTTCCTTCTATTGTGAGGATTTTTAAGACCTTAAACATAAATGGATGTTGAACTTTGTCAAATCCTTCTTCACATCTATTGTATGATTTTATTGTTTATATTTTTCTGTCAGTTGATGTGATGGATTGCATTAATTGTTTTCTGATGTTGAACCATCCTTGTGCTCCTGAGATTAAACCCACTTGGTCATGGTGTATTGTTCTTTTAATGCATTGTTGGATTCTGTTAGCTAAGATTTTGTTGAGGATTTTTGCATTGGTGCTCATTAGGGAGATTGGTCCATTTGCTTGTAGGACTTTTTTTCATCATTTTACTTTCAATCTATTTTTATATGTTGTAGCTGGGGATTTTTTCTGTTAGATATTTAATATTTGGGTTTTGGTTTTTAACCCATCCTGCAACTCTGTGTCTTTTTATTTATGAGTTTAAACCATTTACATTTAGAGTTAATATTGATACATTGGCACCTATATTTGCCATTTTGTTTGTATTTTTTGTGTGTTTTATACCTTCTTTGATCTGTTTTATTCGTCCCTCTGTTGACTTTGGCTTAAAGGCTTCCTGTAGTATATTTTGAAGTTGGGGTTTAATAGTGACAGGATTTTAGAGTTTCTGTTTGAGAATATCCTTATTATTTTTTCATAGATGAAGCAAAACTTTGCATGATAAAGTATTCTTGGTTGGCCTTTGATATATTGTAGTTTGTTTAATCTTCCCTTCACTCTCTTTTTACCTGTAGTGTTTCTTTGGAAAATCTGATGTCAGCCTTATTGGTTTTCCTTTATAGATTATTTATTTCTTTCCTCTTATCAATATCATTAATTTTCCCTTTTCTTGGATTTTTGAAGCTCTACTATTATGTTTTTCTCTATTCTTTCATCATGGTAGTTTTGTGTTCTTCTTGCTTCTTGTGCGTTTATATTCATCTCCTTCACACTTGGGGATTTCTCTCAATTATCTCTGTGGATATTTTTCTCTATTCTTTGGTCTTCCTCCTCACCTTCTGGTATACCTATAACTCTGATGTTTCCTTTCTTCATGGTGTCAGATAGGTTTCATAATGTTTCTTCACTCCTTTTCCTTTTTACTTCTCTTTCCTTTTCTGTTTTGATTCTTTTTCTTTCTGTGTTTTTGAGGGTGCTGATTAATTCTTCAGTTTCACCTATTCTGTTTTCACTGCTTTTCCTAGAATTCTCTATCTCCTCCAGTAATCTTTTTAGTCACCTGCACACCTGCATTCTTTTTTTTTTTTAAGATTTGTTTATTTATGCATACAGAACTGGGGTACAGTCCAGAGGTGCAGGGCGGTGAGAGGATTCACCAGAGACTGAGTGGGGAGCAGAACAGGCAGATCATCAGGTACACTGCTGAGGGGAGCAGCTGGCAGGTCAGGAGAGGTCTGCTGCACCATGTTGATCACCGCTGGGGCAGGTGGGGATTGAACTCATGTGGAAGCAGCTTTAGCTTCTTAGTGCTGTGCTTTGACCTACTGCACCACCGGGGAGGGTGGGCTGCATTAATTTTATTTCCTTTATGGAAAGGTCTTGCTTTCATTATTCAGCTCATTATTTTTTTCATATCTTTTTTTTTTCTTTTAATCTTTATGTTTGTTAGTCATGATTATTCTAAATTAACTGTCTGACAGGCTGGACAGTGCTTTTATGTCCTTGTTGATTTCTGGTGACTGATCTTTTTTTGGTGAAATTTTCCCCTGTGGCTTTGCTTGTGTATGTGTGTTTTTTCTTCTCCCTCTCATTTGTTCCCTAATGCTTTCTATGCATTAAGACACTGTGTTGCTAATATTGGTTGACATTTCTTCTGTGTTTTCCTACTGGGGTGACAAAGGACTGGGTCAAGGAATAATGCACCAGTTCTCCACAAAGCTGATGATGGTGTGAGTGTGGTGGTGAGTTTGAGTTTCATATCTCGTGAATCCCTCCCTTGGTGTGTTCTAAGTTGGGGTTAATGAGAGTCCTAGCTTGTGACTGTGATTGGGAGATGCACATTCTTTTTGGTGGTGGTGGTTCCTCTATGCCTTATTTCACTAGGGAGGTTTTGTGCCCCTTTTGGCAGTGGCCCCACTCCTGGCCTGTTTTCAAATTTGGATGAGGTACTGTGCACTAGTAGTGGTGTCTCTGCCACTGCCCAACTTCTAGTTAGGGCCAGGTGCTAGAGGATGTCCCTATCCCAGAAAGCCACAGCCATCCCTTTCCTGTTACTGGCTGGGAGCTAAGCTCCCCACCTGGCCCTTAAGGTCCTGGGCAGGGAAAGTGCAAGGCTCCCCATTCACAGCAGAGTTCTTCCTGTTACAGTGACTGTGGCTATGCCCTGCCAATCTTCCAGCTAACAATAGGCAGATAAGTGCAGACTGTCACACCCTGTCAAGCCCCCAAATTCCTATTGTCCCATTCAAGGCAGAGTCCCACTGTTTCAGAAGCATGAAAGAGACATGCCCTGGCTAAGGTTAATGCCAGGTATATAGGATGGCTGTCATTCCCTGACTGACTTCTGCTATCAGAGAATCATAGCTCAAGGTGGGAGTGCTGTTGCCCTGTCTCCAACTATGTCAAGGGTCTAGTTATTCCATAAGGTTGAGGCCAGGCCCCTGCCCTGCCCTCAGTGGTGTCAAGAAGTCTGAGTCTTATCCTTTCCACAAGTTTCACCTTCATGGATCTGTAGTATTCCTACTCCTCTCCACACAAATCAACTTGTTGACCTTTGTTTCTCCCTCTGGAGTTTTCAGATGTTTTAGCTTCTCCCAATTGCTTTCTGTTTTTTTTTTTTTTTCCTCCTCCTTTTCTTTCCTTGGTTGAGGTTTTCCGGGTTTATAGGTGGAGGGATGGGGTCGTGGTTGATATCTCCTACTCGTTTATTCTTTCATTGCTTTTACATTCCTTATGCTTTCCCTGGGTCACCAATCCTGTTCAAAACATCTGAGTCTTGGCTGTAGATTGCTGCCAAGACTATACCCAAAATATAAATTAATCCCAGCAACTCTTTGCAACTATGTTGGTCTCTACTTTTTTTTTTTAAGGTTTATTTACTTATGCATACAGATCTGTGGTACAGACAGAGTATTGGGGTTGTGAGAGAATTCACTAGAGACAGAATAGGGATCAGAACAGGAATATTGAGGAAGTACCCGTTTGAGGGGAACAGTGTGTGAGACTGGATAGGTCTTCTGTGCCATGTGGGTCACCTCCCTGGCTGAGGAGGGAACTGGAGCCGAAGCCACTGTGGCTAGCTTCAGAGTGCTGTATTTTATCCCATTGTGCCACTAGAGAAGGCCCTTGAAATTTTATTTTAATCAATGTTTTATAGTTTTTCTTCTATAGGTTCTTTACTTACTTTGTTAGGTTTAGTCTTAAGTATTGTTTTTATTTTGGTGTGATTGTAAATGAGATTTTTTTTCTTAATTTCTTATTCATTTAGTTTATGGTTTGCACATAGCATGACAAATCATTTTCGTTGTTGTTGATATTGTATCCTGAACTGGTATATTGGTTTAATTAACTCTAGGGAGTCTTACAATTCTTTATATCTATTATCATATCACCTAAAATTAATTTAATTTTTACTTTATATTATTATGTAATGTATTATATAATTTGTGGTTACATTACAAAATGATAAGTAATTTACTTATTTTACAGCTGGCTTTTTAATATATTTTTCTTGTCTAATTGCTCTAGATCATCATTTTTTTTTACTATGGATGATGCAGCAAACAGTGAACTTCATTATGTTAAGATACATTCCATTTATCCAATTTTTTCAAGAGTTTTCATTACAGATAGGATGCAAGTCTTATCAGATACTTTCTTAGAATCTGTATACAGACATTTACATATGATTTTATGTTGATATGATGAAGTGTTGCTAAACCCTAGTTTAAATCCCATTTGGTCGCAATGCATCATAATTTTAATATATTTTTAGATTTGGTTTACTACGATTTTATTCAGGATTTTTGTATTTGTGTTCATTTGGGAGATTGGTCTCTGTGTGTGTTATACTTTTTTGGATTGAAAGTATTCCATCTTTCTCAATTTTTTAAAAATGTTTTGTAAATTTCTACTGGTCTTTGAATATTTTGTAGAACTAGCTTATGAAGTTTTCTTGTCCTTTTATTGGAGGGGAGTGTTTTGATTACTGCTTTGATTCCCTTGCTTGTTAAAAGTTTGTTTAGGTTTTATATTTCTTTTCTATTGAATCTCGAATCATTCTATTATCCTAAAAATCCACCTGTCTTTCATAGATTGTTTTATCTTGTTTCCATAGAGATGTTTATAGTAATTCACATATCCTCTGAATTTTTGAAGTGTCTTTTGTAACTTGTACACATTAGTTTTTTATTCTATTTATTTGATTTTTTCCTGCCATTTCTTATGAAACTATAGGTTTATTTATTTTGTCTGTTCTTTCAAAGAAACAACTTTGAGATTTATTAATCTTTTGGTCTGTATTTTATTTATTTGTCCTTGAACTTTTATAATTTCCTTCCTTCAACAGAATATTTATTATTATTATTATTATTATTATTATCTTCATATGAGAGACAAGGTTGTTTATTTGGGCTTTTTGTTCCAGTGTTTGCTTTCTGAACTGATAATATTTGACAATATATTTCTGTATTCCTTCATTTGTTGAGTATATGTTGATAAATTTTATGTCCTACTGATTAATTGCTCCTTTAATCATTATTTAACCTCTATCTCTGCTTCTTGTAACCTCTTTTTCATTGGAAATCTGTCTGTCTAATATGAGCTGTCCCCAATCTGTAGTATTTGTAGGTTTATTTTTCTAACCTTTACCTTGAGCCTATATTTCTCTTTGGAGTGTGGTGTGACTCTTGACATAGCAGATGGTTGGATTCTGTTTCTTAATTCATAATGTTGGCTCTATTAATAGTTCATATAGTTTTTAGTATTATTTCTCTTTTATGTAGCACTATCAGACTTACTATCTGTGACGCCACTGATTATGTGCTCCATTTGATATGTCTATTATCACAGCTTTCTCTAGAATACTTGAGGGTTATTTTTGTTTTAAAACTTTTAAAAATACTTATTTATTCATGTTTATAGTACTGGGATACAGGCCAGAGGCGTGTGGGTGAGAGGATTCACCAGAGACACAATAGGGAGCAGAACAGGCATACTGACAAAGTGCACTGCTGATGGTAGTAGTGGGCAGGCCAGAAGAGATCTGCCATGCCAGGTGGGTCAGCTCCCTAGCCAGGGATCGAACTCGTGTTGCAGTGGCTTCCGAGAGCTTCATAATGCGGTACTTTAACCGATCGTGCCACAAGGGAAAACCTATTTGAGTTTTTTTTTTTAAGCTGCTTTTCTCCTGAGTTTCCGTTATTTAAAATTTCAATCTATCTTTCTGTTCATTGATTTTATTTCTGAGCTCATTTTTAACTTGTTTTCCTGAGGTTTGATGTAACTGATTATCTCATTTTAGTTCTCTTTTATGTCTTTGACAAGTTATTCTGGGTATCTTGTATTCTCTGATTTGTCTTTAGAGTCTTTTCCTGATTTTTGAATTATTAATTATAGTATTTATAAACTCTTTATCTGATAGAACATTTTTAACTTCCACCTTTTTTAAATAATTGTCCTGACCTTGTCTTGTTCTTCAATGCTCATACTTTCATGAATTATATTTTTTTTGTTTTCCTCTTTTGGTACTTGAATTCTTCATATTTTATTTTTGTTTTTACTATCTGAAGCAGTAACTTAGGAAGGTAAAATATCTAATTCTTCTGATAGTTTTTCCCTTCCTTCTTGTCTCTCTTCCTTGTATTCCTTATGCCCTTGCTGACTACAAGGGCATACCTGTTTGTAGTTGATCAGTCAGCAGGACATGGAGTGGGCTTGGGTGACTCAAACTATTGCTGTGAAAATATTGGAATATGGTTGCTTGTATTTGTGCCACCTCCCCTAATATCCTTTGGGACTTGTGTTGAAAGTGTAAGTAGTAATTTTGCTATCAGTGCACCTTGTGATATAAACACTAGTACTGAGCCTTCTCTGGTGGCACAAAATGTTAGGATGCAGGAATTCAAGCTAGCCACAGCTGCTTCAGTGTGAGTTCATCTCTGGCCCAGAAGGTGATCCACATGGTGTGGCAGACTTCTACTGTCTCTTCTGCTGCTCCCCTCAGCAGTGTACTTTGTCGATCTGCCTGTTCTGCTCCCTGCTCTGGCTCTGGTTTTTCCTCTCACTGCCCCTTCACTTCTGGCCATACCCCACTACTGTATGTATAATAAATGGATCTTAAAAATAGAAAAACACGATTACCACAGTTGTGTTTAATAGTTACTCAACAGATTTCTCTTTCAAAGAATTATAGCTATACAACAACTTTGTTGCCTCTAGTTAGGGGATCTGACTGACCTGAGAGTACTGTCACCAAGACTTCAGAGAAAGCACTCATGTTCTTCTCTCTACCTACTTGCTATTTAATATGAGCCAAATCTCCTCAAAATTAACTTGCTAATTGATCTCTATCTTAACTGATCTCTACTGTCCAAGAATTAGTCAATCCACCTTCCATAAGTGGGACTATATATCTTAATAATTTTCCTCTGGATTACTGCTACAGGAGTTTCAACCAATTGGGGTCAGATCCTATGATTGTTTTGGCTGGGCCTTTTATTCTCTTCCCCTTAGCAAGGTTTTATCTGCTTTCCATGGCCTATCATATTTGGCTTGTCTCCAGGTCTTATCTCAGAACTCTGGGATATTGGGGTCTGCTGTCCATGGGACTACACTTAGTCCTGTGTTAAGTGTTGCCAGAATCTGCCTGACCTTTCCACCACAGTTGTATTTTCCAATCCAGTTCTGTTGTTTGCAGGACCTGCTAGTCTATAGTGGTTGTAATAAGGACCTACTGTTACCTACTTAGGCTACATGTTTGCTTTGTTTCACTATTAGCTGGACTCCCCTATCCTTCTAAATGAATATTTGTTGGAATTTTAAAATTCCAAAAGTAAGTAACCTTCCTATACACAACCAATCAGCCCTCCCATGTGGCACAATGTGTTAGGACATAGTACTGCAAGACAGCCACAGCCATTTCAGAACAAGTTTGATCCCCAGCCCTGAAGCTACATGACATTGCAGACATCACTTGATACTCCTGATGCTCCCCTCAGGTCTGTGACTGTGACATTCCCTTCAGCAGTCTCATAGAACAGCCTGAGAATGGCTTGGCCCTTTGGCCGAGGGTTAAGGCACCAAGGGTTTTAATTTCTCTGACTGGGTGGGTGGTATTTTCTGTTCCTTCTGTCCCCACCTCTTTGCATGAGTGAGGTTTACAGCTGGTGAGGTCCCATTTGAGGTTTTCAAAAGCTTCCCTCGCCATGCTGAAGCCAGGAGCACAGGAGACCTGTGCATCCAGCTGGGCCCCAGGCAACGGGGCCAGGCCACAAATCTCACAAAAGGCCTGGCTCAGCACTCATGAGGTCTGGCTCACCATGCGTCCTAGGGCTGGCCATGATGGCTGCTGGGGACCCTGTGTCCAGGGAACAGCCTGGGGGTTCTGGCATGGAGGTGGACCTACAGCACACATGGCTTGTGGGCAGACTAATCAGGCAAGACAGATGCCCTAATCTCACAGAATCTTGCTGCATCTCGCGGGGCTGGGGAGAGCTAGGCTCAGCAGGTCTCCAGAGAAGTTCTGGGCTGAGGGCTCCCATGACCTGCCACATCTTCCCAGGCAGCGGGCCAAAGTGATCACTCAGAAGCCTATGGCAGGAATGGGCATGCCCTGTGCCTAGTGAGACCCAAACACTGGTGTGATTGAGTATCCAGGTGGTGGCCGCCCTCCCGAGGTTTACGTCCTGCTCTCCTTTGGGATCCTAGCTTGAGAGTCATCCGTCCGCTGTGTGGCTGCTCTCCTATCATCCTCCCATGTCTTCCATGGCCCGTGCATGGACCTGATGTCTTCATTCAGCTGAGTGTGTGTGTGGTAGTGGCTAGGATATGAAGATACCACCCTGGGGCTGGGGCGGTGTTTGCAGAGGAAGCCTCGCCTGGGCAGCGAGGCGTATTCGGGGGTGGGGCTTTGGCAAAGTCACTGAAGACATGTTGTGTTTTCTCCGAACCTGTAGTCCTCTGCAAGGATATCTATGGTCACTCGCAGGGCACTGTGGTGCTGAAGAAAGCCTGGCAAGACACTGGCCTTGCCAAGGAGGCTGCAGGTGATGCTTGGCTGCCCCTGTGTGGTCAGAGATTCCCCTAATTGGCCAAAGAGCAGACATAGGATGGGGGTGGGGAAGGAAGGTGTTGGATGAGGCCTGGGTCATGGCTCCAGGCCACAATGCTCCCCAATTATTAGCTCTTGTCATTCAATGCAGAATGGCCTACAGGATGCAACTGGGACAGGTGATTGGATTTAAACCACAGGAGGACTTCAGCTCCTGGGGAGGAAAATGGAAGACACTGCGGTTCAGTTCCAAAGACTGCAATGGTTATGGTGGAAAGTGGGCCAGGTCGAAGCACTTGGATGGACATAAGTGGGGCACCCCAATCCCCCGCACGCTGTCCCTGCCAGCGCCAGCCCTGCAGCCATGCCCAGAGCTGTGCCAGTGCCACAGACTGTTCTGCTGGTGATCTTTCTGTCTCTGGTGAAACCTCTCACCACCTCTGCACTTCTGGCTTGTACCCCAGTTATGTATGCATAAATAAATAAATCTTAAAAAAGTATAAATGAATTAAAAAAATCCCCTTTACAATAGAAACACACACACAAAAATCAAATGCTTGGGAATACACCTAGCAAAAAAGTGAAATATCTATACAAAAAAAAAAACTGTAAAAACCCAATAAAACAAATACAAGAAGACACAAAGAATTGGAAAGACATCTGCTGTTCATGTATTGGAAGAAATAACACCTCTAAAATGGCCATCCTACCAAAAGCAATATACATATTTAATATACATATTTAATATTATTCCAATATAAGTCTCAACAATAGGGCCCTCCCCGGTGGCTCAGTGGGTTAAAGCACAACACTGAGACAGCACAACACTGAGACGCTAAAGCCACTTCCACAAGTTTGATCCCCGCCTTCCCCAGAGATGATCCATATGGCACGGCAGACCTTTCCTGACCTGCCCGCTGCTCTCCTCAGCAGTGTACTTCATCGATCAGCCTGTTCTGCTTACCACTCTGTCTCTGGTAAGTCCTTTCACCGCCCCTGCACCTCTGGCCTGTACCCCAGCTCTGTATGCATAAATAAATAAATCTTACATTAAAAAAAAGTCTCAGCAATATCCTTCAAAGAAATAGAATAAATATTGATGAGATTTATATGGAATCGCAAGAAACTTCAAAAAAGCAAAAACTCTCCTGACTAAAAGCAATATACAGATTTAACGCTATTCTAATAAAACCACAAGAAACCTCAAAAAGCCAAAACTCTCCTCACTAAAAGCAATATACAGATTTAATGTTATTCCAATGAAAATCTCAATGATATCCTTCAATGAAATAGAACAAATATTGATTATATTTATATGGAACCGCAAGAAACCTCAAAGAGCCAAAACTTTTTCAAAATGAAAAAGACCAA
This sequence comes from Condylura cristata, assembly GCF_000260355.1. Lineage (NCBI taxonomy): Eukaryota > Metazoa > Chordata > Mammalia > Eulipotyphla > Talpidae > Condylura > Condylura cristata. The sequence continues at coordinate 2,673,783 of NW_004567104.1, forward strand.
AGGCATCACAATCCCAAAGTTCTGTCCTACAAAGCCATAGTAATTGAAACTCCATGGTACTAGAACAAGAACAAACATACAAACTAATGGATTCAAATAGAAAACCCAGACATAAACCCACAGGTGGATGGGCGGGTAATTTTTGACAAAGAAGCAAAGAAATTGCAATGGAACAAAGAAAGTTTGTTTAACAAACGGTGCTGGGAAAACTGGACTGCTACATTAAAAAAAAAGAAGAAGAAGCTAGACTATCTTATACCATGTACAAAAAAACAACTCAACATGGATTAAAGAACTAGATATAAGACCCAAAACCATAAAATATCTGGAAGAAAATATAGGTGAAACTCTGCATGACATACACTCTATAATTTCCTTAAAGATGAATCGCCTAAAACAAGGATAATGAAGGAAAGGATGAACAGCTAGGACTATATCAAGTTAAAGAGCTTCTTTACAACAAGAGAGGCACTACACAAAACAAAGAGACACTTTACTGATTAGGAGAAAATATTTGAACACAATACTAATGAAAAGGATTGGTCACAAATATATACAAAGAGCTGAAAAAACTCAACAAAAGTAAAGTGATCAACCCCATCTAAAAATGGGCAGAAGAGCTACAAAGACATTTCCACAAAGAAAAAATGCAGACGATCAGCAGGAATATGAAAAAACAAAAAGTTTAAAATTACTTGTAATAAACTATAATGAAATATCATCTCACATTAGTGAGAATGGCACTTATTAAAGCAACTAGCAACAACAAATGTTGGCAAGAATATGGAGACAAAGGAACTCTCCTACACTGATGGTAGGAATGCAAACTCATTAAACCATTATGGAAAGCTTAGTTTGGAGGTTTCTCAAAACACCAAAACTATAGCTTCTATATGACTCAGCAATCCCACTCGTGGGTATCTACCCAAAGGATACAAAGTCATCGATTTAAATGAACCCCCATATTTATTGCTGCTCTATTTACAATAGGGAAGGTGTGGAATCAACACAGCTGCCCCAAAATGGATGGAGCTGGAAGGGATCATGCTTAGTGAAATAAACCGGACAGAAAAAAAAAGAAAAATAATGGGTGGTTTCACTCATAGGAATGTAAGGGATTGGAGTGAGGAGAAAAGTGAGAAAAACAAATGTAATAGAGTAAAAATGAAAACAATGAACAACTATAAACCAGAGACATTTTATGGAGGAGGAAAATGGAATGGGATCACAACTGGGGTGGGAAGAGTGAATTGGGCTATGGTGATGGTACAGTAGTGAATTGGTGTTGGGAAGCCCATGTGGATTAAAACCAAGATGGAAAAAAAAATATGTGCAAAATGAAGAAAGATTAAAAAGAGAAAGAGAGAGAGAGAGAGAAAGAAAATTAAAATTCATTTATGTTGCATCTTCTTCACTACAATAAACTTGCATGCTATATACTTAAAATTAAACAGTGTGAGAGCCTCTCTGTGGTACAATGTGTTAAGTCTCAGTACTATGAAGATATCATCAGCCACTGCAGCATGAGCTTAATCCTTGGCCAAAGAGATAACCCACATGGTGCAGCAGACCTCTTCTGTATCACCCACTGCTCCTCTCAGGAATGTACTTCAGTCTATACACCTGTTCTGACCCCACTTTCTCTGGTGAGTCCTCTCAGCTCCCAAGCCCCATACATCTGACATACACTCCAGCTCTTTATGTGCATAAAATGAATATTTAAAACATAAACAATGTGAAAAAGATTAAGGAAATCTGTTTCCACAATTAAGGGGCAATACCAAGGGGTTTCCTCCAGGTCAAATAATAGAAGAATTTTTAAGGCTGAAGTAAAGAGGTGTTCTACTTAAGCATATGTTGCTTGCTCAAATATCAATGTGTTGTTTGAAAGAACTCTTCAGAAGGAAATATA
>NW_004567104.1:2675794-2681507 GCF_000260355.1 Condylura cristata
TATATTTTACTAATTCAAAGTTTTTTTTCCTAATTATCAGTAAGGCAAGACAGGTTGTTGCTCTACTTTTGTAGTAATTGATAAAAAGATATGCATGTTCACTTTTGTATTTAGATTGACTTGAATCAAGCTTTGAGTCAAACTATTTAATTTACATCTAGCAGTTATATGTGATATAGAGCTCATTTGATTCAAAATAGGTTTCATAATGCCTTTGTCTTTTTTTTTTTCTACTTTTTTTTGGGGGGGGATTGAGGTAATAATTTCTAAGTGTTATCTTCTTTCTTTAGTCTTACTCCTTACCAACACTTTGTTATCAATGTCAATTAATAATTTTTGAGATTTTTATTTGATACCTTTAATGTTTAATATTTAAGTGTTTTCATAAATTTAATGATAAGAAAATAATTTAAAATTTAGAAAAGGTAAATCCATTTTCAAATATACAGTTTGTATTTACTATTTTAAAATCAACAGCATATCTGTAAGTGAAAAAGAAAAGAACAATCACATAATTATCTCAATAGCTACAAATAATATGTTTAGATAAATAGCATTGGATTTTGCTAAAATATACAAAAGGGGAAGGGGTAATATTTCTAATATTTAGAGAAGAATGTATTTGAAATAAAAATTTAGCTACCAAATGACCCAGGAATTTCAATCCTCGTCATATACTTGAAGAATACAAAAACAGTAATTTTGAAAGAATTTATCACTTTTATGTTCATTGTAGCAATATTTAAAAAAGTAAACTATGGTCTAAAATAACTAAATTCCCAATATTAGTGGGTGAAATAATAAAATATGGTATACATATACAGCAGAATATGACTCAGTTATAAGAAAAGATCCAATAACATGACTGGAATTGGAGGGACTTATGCTAAGCAAAATAAACCAGGAAAATATACCAATTACCAAATGATTACCCTAATATGTGGAAGGACACAGAATATAAGAACTGGAAAAGAACAAAACACTAAATAAAAAAAAATACTTAGAAATTTAACTATAGGAAGGAGGTCATAGGGAGCAAATGGGGGTTACTAAATAAACAATCATGAGGAATTATGGGTGCTTTGGTGGGGGATTTGGATTAAATAACACATCTGAAGAGGTCTGACTGTATGTCAAATCCAAGTACCATGTTGTAAAACAATACCACAATTAAAATAAATGAGTATGAGAATATAGGGAAACAAATTAAAGGGTCAGCTAATGCTAAACCATTAAAATCTAAAAATCTGACCATAGAACTGAGCCTACCAGAGCTGGAGGAAGAGGAATTGGAGAAAAGAGAATAAAGTGGGGAGGAAACATGATGGATACTGGAAGTAGAATGTGGGTGTTTTGGTGGTGGCTGTGGTGGTGACATCGAAAGGGGGAGACCCTTTCCCCTTACATCATAAACAACATTGTAAACTGACTTTATCTTATTTTAAAAATATATAATAATACAATTTAAAGATAATTTATATAATCTCATACATAATAATGAAAATCTGAATACTTTTCTTTAGAATCTGGAATAACACAATAATTTCTGCTTTTGCCATTCTATTCAGCATGCTATTGAATTACCAGCCAGTACAATAGTATGAAAAAAGGACAATGTGTACAATGAAAAATAAAGATTCATTTAATTGAAAATATTGTATTTTAAATTATATTTAATTATTTAAAATAAGAGTCACTCATCAACAAGTGAATTACTATTGCTGGTAAAATATATATATATCTATATATCTATAGATATATAGATATATATACATTTAATTCTATATGTGGACAAATGGAAATTACTATTTTTATGAAGAAAAAAGACCAATAATCCAAAGCATTAAATATATGATTAAATGTAAGATAACATTTGTAAGAACTCTATATTGAGTTATTTTCTCTGTTTTTAAAAACAGGACAATTAATCACTGTATATTTTTTCTTTCTTTGAGAAAATAATCCTTATGAATATATTAACATATTTTAAAGTATAATTATTTCTAGGCTTGTTTTATTTTACTTTATCTGTTAATTTGTTTTGTTTCTTTATATTTCATGTAAGAGAAAAATCTTCCTATATTTTTCTTTCTTTTTCTGGTTTTGCTTAGCATAATCCCTTTCATTTCCAACCATGTTTTCAAAAGAGGTAAGATTTTAAATCTTTGTAGTACTTTATTTTGTAAATATACCATATGTACACTATAATCTATTCTGGGGTACTTGATTTGTGTCATTAATTTGATTACTGTAAAAAGAACGACAATTAACATAGATGTGTGCATATATCCTTTTAAATTTGTGATTTCTTTCATTCTTCATGTAGATCCTGGAACTGGAATTGCTGGATCGATGGTAGATATATTTTTAATAATTGGAGGAATTTCCATGTTGTTTTCCATAGATGTCTGATCATTCTACATGTCCCATCAATGATATATGAGGGCTTCCTTTACTGCAAATCTTAGCAAGCCTTGTTGTCTCTGGTTCTTTTGATGTGGGTTACTTTTAGTGGTGGGAAAATTACATCTCATTGTGGCTTTGATGTGCATTTCCCTGATATTAAGCAATTTTGAACACTTCCATGTGTCTGTTGACAATATGTGTATGGGTTTATATGAGTGTGTGTATCTATATCTATATATCCGTATATAGAGATGTAGATATATCCCTTTGTCTTGTAGGCAAGTATTTATAGCTCTTCCCCCCCATTTTTTGAACTGATGGTTTGTTTCCTTGTTGAGTTGTATAATTTCTTTGTAAAACTTGGATATCATTTTCTTGTCAGGTATATGATATCCATATATTTTATCATATTTGATGGGGTGTCTTAGTTTATTCTTTTTAAAGATTTATTTATGTATTCACACAAAACTGGAGTACAAGCCAGAGGTGCAGGGGTGGTGAAAGAATTCACCAGAGACAGAGTGGGGAGCAGAACAGGTCGACTGATGAAGATCACTGCTGAGGGGAGCAGCGTGTGGATTAGGAGACCGTGTTGTGTGGGTCACCTCCGGGGCAGGAAAGAACTCATGCTGAAGTGAATTTAGTTTCTTAGTGCTGTGCTTTAACCTGCTACACCACAAAGGAGGGCCTGAGGTATCTTGTTTTAATGAGAATTGCTTTCCCTGTATAGGAACATTTTGGTGTAAATTATTCTAATTTGTTTATTTTTACCTCTGTTTTCTTTTCCCTTTGAATAAAGTTACCAACTATATAAGTGAAGCCAATGATACGAGTATTTTTGCCTGTGCTTTATTACATTTATTCATGGGTATAGAGATTATGAACCATTACCTAGTCAAATTTATGTTAATTTTGCAGACGATGTGTTGTGTTTTCTTTGCACAGAGCTGAAAAATTTTCCAATACTACTTTTTAAAAAGACTACATTCTCCATTATATGATCTTGGCTCATATGTTGTAGATTATTATCCATATAGATATAGGTGGATTTATGGGATATCAAATCTCTTTCGTTGATCTATGTGTCTATTTTTATTGCCATCCCTTACTATATTGAGGTTATTAGAAGAGGATGATGGAGATTAGGAAGTAAAGGAAGGAGCACCTTTAGTAGTCTATGTTGTGTGATTATGGGTGCTTTGGAGATGGTTTTTATGTATTAACATACATCTATAAATTTATGAACCCATTTCCACTAAACCACATACAATGTTGTAAACCAGTTTCAGCAATTAAAAAAGTTGTAAAAATAGAAAGACTTACTGCGAGTTTCAACCCAAACGAAAACACTCTGGGCTCACTAGCAGGTAGATAACTGAGGGGGAAATCTGTGATTGGGGTGTTCCCTTCTAGGAACACCTGGGAAAACCCAGGTGCCTGGACGTTCGGCAGGCTGTCAGAGCCACTTTGCCCAATGCTAAACCCTGGAAGTGAAGGGGGATGGCTCAGCTCAGTGAGTGGAGCCCAGGCTGAGGGAAGACTGCAAATCTGATCCTCAACACCTGGGTACAGGGGAAAACCGCTGAAACTGTAGAGCCAATCAGGAGTGCCTGAGTGCCATGCAAAGCTGCATATCAGCTCGACCATCTCGGGAACCGACAAGATGGTGGCAGAATAAAGACACTGAGAGGACTACATCCAAACTCACAGGGAATTATATAAAAATAGACTATAGACTTACATGCTATGACTTTCAACCTAAATGAGAATGCCCTGGGCTCACTAAAAGGAAGGTAACTGAGGGAGAACCAGTGATTGGGGGGTTCCCATAAGAGAAGACACACAAGCAGGATTAGCTGAACTCTGCAATGCTGATTGGGGGACCACCAGTGGCTTCCTACTCATTCGGCTCCTTTAAAAATATAGGTGCCTGGATGCAGGAAGTGCTGCACAGGGAAACTGCCTGAGGTGGCAGCTGCAGCTGATCGGTTGCCTTTTGTCCCAGCCTTGCTACAACCTTGGAGATAAACTGTGACAATTCAGCTAGGGAGAGGAAACCAAATTGTGGGAAAAGGCTGCAGCTCAGAACCAGAGACCCATGGCAGAAGTGTTGCTGACTTTTGCCCCAGCAGCCCTGACAAAGCTCTGGATATAAACTCAGACAACACAGCTAAGTGAGTGGATACCAAGATGCTGGGGGGGGGGGCAGGGAAAAAACAAACAAACAAACAAACAAAAATAAACCAAAAAACTGCTCTACTTAGAGCCAAGGAGACAGAGAAGAGGAACTGGAGGAACTGGCAATAAGGGCCCCTCTATCCCTACCCGCATCTCCTGCCCCCACAACAGAGATCTGAGAATAGGCAACATTAGGGTTTGGTCAGGTCTTGGTGCCATTCTTAAGGTGTGGTCAACAAGACTCACAAAGCCCCTGAGTTAAAGAGGGAAAAAAAAGTTAGACAGGACCCAAACACAGGCCCAACCCTAGGATAATGCAGCAATTTTAACAACCTTGCATGGGCACATTCAACATAGAAAAGCCCTAGGAAGTGCCTCAAACGGGGAGACTTGCTAAGGTGTGGTAGATGCTTACCACATCTACCCACAAAAACTGTGGTAAAACCCTGGAGTTAAAGAGATACAGCTGGGTTATGTGAAAGGACCTCAGGCAGTGGGGAGGCACTGCTCAGGGAGGGACTATTTGGACTAAACAAAAAGAGTTCTGAAAGCTCAGAGGGAGGAATGGCAGCCTGCTCAGCTGGGAGAATTTCAGCCTTCTGGCACTCCCGTGCACTCATATGGGGAGGGAGAGATCCCACCCCCACAACAGAGGCCAAAGACTTGGGAGCCAGAAAGGCTCACAATACTTAGAGTGTAAACAAAGCCAGAGACCAACTCAGCCACAGGCCCAGCTCCAGGGTGACTCACAACTCTTCTAATCCATCATAACCACCACAGGCACACCAAGCATAGAGGGAACCTGGGACATCCGAAGGCTACAAAAATCAACAGGCAACTTCCAAAGCATGGCCTCAACATGTTACTAGAATTGGCTGAACAACACAAGAGCCTCCTGACTGTTACCACCTGAAACAATGGACACAATTACACACAGTGGGGGCTAGGAAAAATAACACAACTCAGAATAACTGAAGTGTGTGGAAGTCCCTCAGCTATTCCAGAAAGAACACCCCCCCCCAAAAAAAATGCTAGTCAATAATAGCAACACTGTGTCTCAGCAAATAGAAAGTATTAGAAAAACACACAACAGGGAAAAGAAGACAAACAAATATTTAAGCAAGTCCTC
>NW_004567104.1:2683119-2684313 GCF_000260355.1 Condylura cristata
TACTGCACCCCAGAAAATCTGAGTACACATTTTTCTCAAATCCACATAGATCATTCTCTAGGATTGACCACATACTGGGTCACAAGATAAACATCAATAAATACACTAAGATCGAAATCATACCAAGTATTTTCTCTGACCACGAAGGAATTAAACTAGAAATAAAGCATATGAAGTAGGCAAGAAACCCATCTACCACGAAGAGCCTAAAACCCACACTACCGGAAGACCGTTGGATCAATGAGGAGATCAAAGAAGATATTAGGAAGTACCTGGAGAAGAATGACAATTATGACACAAGTCTCCAAAACGTATGGGACACATTAAAAGCAGTTATAACAGGAAAATATATAGCAATATAAGGTCACATAAAGAAACAAGAAATAGCTCAAAGAAACTACCTAATGTCCCACCTTAAAGAATTGGCAAAAGAACAACAAAATAACCCCAAATCTAGCAGAAGACAAGAAATAATAAAAATCAAATCAGAAATAAATGAAATGGAAGTCAGGAAAAGAGCCCAAAAAATCAATGAAACCAAAAGTTGGTTTTTTGAAAAAATAAGATAGACAGGCCACTAGCGAGATTCACAAAGAAAAAACAAGAGAAAGCACAAGTAAACAGAATCATAAATGAAAGAGGAGAAATCACAACAGACCCAGCAGAAATCAAAAGAATAATCAGAGAATACTATGAGCAACTAACTACAAACTAATTGGACAATTTAACAGAAATGGACAAATTTCTACAACTCTACAACCACCCAAAGCTAGATAAAGAAGAAATAGAAAAGCTAAACAGACCAATTACAAGCAAGGAAATAGAGGAAGTAATCAAAACCCTCTACAAAAATAAAAGTTCGGGACCAGATGGATTTTCAAATGAATTTTACCAAACGTTCTACACAGATTCATCCAAAAAAATTGAAAAAGAAGGAAAACTACCACAAACTTTCTACAAAACCAACATCACATTAATACCAAAACCTAACAAAGAAAACACAAAAAAAGAAAACTTCAGACCAATCTCCCTAATGAACACTGATGCAAAAATCCTCAACATAATCTTAGCTAATAGAATCCAACAATGCATTAAAGGAATAATACACCACGACCAAATGGGCTTTATCCCAGGAGCACAAGGATGGTTCAACATCAGAAAATCAATTAATGTAATCCATCACATCAACCGACA
>NW_004567104.1:2686323-2693132 GCF_000260355.1 Condylura cristata
TAATGGACCAAGCGAGAAAATAATAATAATGAGCAGCCATATACCAGAGACATTTTGTGGGGGTGGAGTGGGGAATGGGATCAAAAAGGGGGGGGTGGGGAGGGAATTTCACGGGATTATGGTGATGGTACACGGGTGACTTGGTGATGGGAAACCCACGGGGATTACAATTGAGATGGAAAAAAAATGTACAAAATGATGTAAAAATAAACTGTTATAAATAAAAAAAGTGTAAAAATAGAATCAAATAAATACAAAATGTGTAAAGTAATGATTTTGATTTTTGTTAGGTGCTCCAGAATAGATACATTTAAAATTAATTCTATCTCTATTGAACTACAAATAAATATCTAATGATCAATCTAAATCTAAATCTATTTCTATTTAAATATCTCTATATCTTATAGATGATAGATTATTTACTTTCATTCAAAAGATAAATGACCAAATTAAACAAATTTAAAATGTATGTGCCATGTTTAGTCACTGTCATGATATATCCGTTTAAATAAAGTTTCTTCATATAATTAAACAGCATGGTAATCATCATCAGTATTGACTCAATCAATAAAATTAGCATTCCAAACTTATAGTCCCACATAACTATTTCTTATTTTTATTATCTTTATATTACATTCAAAACAACAATAAGCTGAATACTATAAACTTCATGTTGATTGTAATAGTCTATTATAAGTCCTTGGAGTGTATCTAATTGTGTTTTGAGTTGATGTAATTAGCATACTAGGGATATTTTGTGATTTTTTAGTATAAATGAAAGTACCAGAAACTGAGATAAAATCAAATATTCTACTTCAAACGATTACATAATTGTACTCTCTGACTTAGATAACTTGCATTCAGAGGTTAAAGATGATACAGAAAAAAATATTTTTAAATATCTCTCTGCTCTGTTGATACAAGTACATTCTTACAATATATATTCATGAGAATACATTCATGTTTTTCTGGCATTGCTTTTGGTAGAGTATAAACCTGTTACTCTAAGTTTTAGTTATGTATACGTAACTGGAGTACAGGAAAGAGGTGCAGGGGAGGTGAGAGGATTCATCAGAGACAGAGTGGGGAGAAGAACAGATTAACTGAGTAAGTACACTGCTGAGGGGAGCAGTGAGTGAACTAGGAGATGTCTGCCATGCCATGTGGCTCACCTCCGGGATGGGTATTGAACTCATGCTGAAGTTGCTTTAGCTTCTAAGTGCTGTGCTTTAATCTGCTGAACCACCAGGGAAGGCTTCTTTGCTTATTTTTTGTCTTATTGATCTGTCCATTGATGAACGTGACATACTGAAGTCTCCTACTATGTATATATTTTTACTGTATATGTTTTCATGGATGACAGTAGTTTCCTGATATATTTTGGTGCCCCTTCATTTGGTGCATATATGTTGATAAGTTATGTCTTCTTGTTGTATTGCCCACATTAATTAATCATAATGTAGTGGCCTTCTGTGTCTCTTTTAACCTTTATTAGTTTGAAATCTATTTTGTCTGATATAAGTATAGCTGTTTCTGCCTTCTTTTTTGGTCCATTTGCTTGTAGGAATGTTTTCCATCCTTTTATTTTCAGTCTGTTTTTACCTTTTGTTGTTAAATGTGTTTTCTGTAGACAGCAGAACATTGGGTTCTGCTTTTTTTTTAAGTTTTATTTATTTATTCATATAGAACTGGGGTACAGGTCAGAGATGTGGAGGGTGATAGAATTCACCAGAGACAGAGCGGGGAGCAGAACAGGCAGATCGACTAAGTACACTGCTGAGGGGAGCAGCGGGAGGGTCAGGGGAGGTCTGCCACGCCATGTGGTCACCTCTGGGGCAGGCTGGGATCGAACTCATGAGGAAGTGGCTTTAGCTTATTAATGCTGTGCTTTAACCTGCTACGTCACCAGGGAGGGCCGGGTTCTGCTTTTTAATCATTCCGAAATTCTGTTTTTTTATTGATGAGTTTCAGCCATTTACATTGTCCTTTTTTTTTTGTCCTTTTATGCTTTTATTTCTTGTTTTGAACTATTCTTGCTCATTCTTCTGTTGGATTTGGTTTGGGGACTTCTTGTAGTATTTTTTGGAGTGGAGTTTTAGTCATGACAAAACTGTGGTGTTTCTGTCTGAGAATGTTCTTATACTTTTTTCATCGAGAAAGAAGAACGTTGCATGATAAAGTTTTGTTTGTTGTCATTTGATACTTTGGAGTTTTTTGAATATGTCCCTCCACTCTCTTCTTGCCTGTAGTGTATCTTTGGAGAAATCTGATGTTAGCCTGATTGGTTTCCCTACATAGGCTATTTGTTTCTTCCCTCTTGTCATTCTCATTATCCTTTCCTTGTCTTTTTGGTAGTTTTACTATGATATGTTTTGCTGTATTTCTCCTGTTGTCATGGTAGTTTGGTGTTGTTCTTACTTCTAGCGTGTCTATTTTCATCTCATTTTTCATATTAGAGAAGCTCTTCTATTATCTCTGTGAATATTTTCTTGATTCCTTGGCCTCTCTCCTCTCCTTCTCAGATTCCTATAATGCGGATATTTCCTTTCCTTGTGGTGTCAGATAGCTCTTGGTATGTTTATTCATTCCCTTTCCTTATTACTTCTCCTTTTTCTGTTTTGATTCTTTTTATTTCTGTGTCTTCAAGGGTGCTGATTTGTTTTTCCATTTCATCAATTCTGTTTTCATCACTTTACCCTGCATTCTTCATCTCCTCTGGTGGCCTTTTAATCTCCTGAATTTCTTCTATTTCCTTTTTAAATGTCTCATTTTCTTTCTTCAATTCCTTTCAATTCCTTGATATCTTGCCTCATATCATTTTTTTATTCCATTTCTTTCATTTCCTTTTTTTCTATTGTTCAATTCCTTGTTATCTTGCCTCATATCATTTTCTTTCCTTCTCATCATCATCATCATCATCTTCTTCTTTTTTTTTTTTTGTTTATCATGATGATTTTCTATTTACTATCTGGTAGGCTGAGCAGTTCTTCTATTGTTTGGTGATTTCTGGTGACTGATCTTTTTGTGGTGAATTTTTCCCCTCTGGACTTGCTTGGGTATTTGTCTTCTTTTCCTCGACATGTATTTTCTAATGCTTTCTATTCATTGAGACACAGTATTGCTATTGTTGGCTGGCATTCTTTCTGAATATTCTTTCCTTGATGATCAAGGGACTTCCAGACACTTCAGTTTTGGAGGATGTTCTGAGCTTTGTTTTGTTTCAATACCTCCTGTTTTTCCATCCCACACTGAGTGGAATTGTGTCTTTTGTCTCAGTCAGTAACAGCCAGGGGTCTCTTGTAGTGTTCAGCTTCTTTCAGTAACATATTGAGTCCTAGTCTCTGGAAGGTGCCTTCACGAAGTGCCTGGGTGGGCTGATTTTCTCCATTGTACTTCTGGCTTCTTCTAGGTGAGTCTTGGAAAAATAATGGAGTTAAGGGGGAATAGCACATGAGATAGGAGTTTGTGGAGAAGGGAGGATGATATGGAAATATAATATTGTGTGAGTTGATAGGAGGTGAAAGTTAAATGGGTGAGGGGAGTGTGGAGGAGATGGAGGGGAGGTGTCAGATGGAGAAGAGTCACCATAAATAATAATGTTGGAGGGGAAGGGAATGAGGACACAGAAAACCTGTGCAAGAATGAAGAAAAGGTACAGAATTCTTCCAACTGAATAGGACAAGAACTGAGTAAACATATAAGCATATAAACAAATGTCAAAAACCATCATGGGTAGGGGAGAGTTGTCTCTCATCGGGTGGCTCCCACGTGGCTCCCAGTTATCTAGTCCTTATGGTTTTAGGCTGATCCCCTGGGGAGTATCTTTGGACTGGATAAAGTAGCCTTCCCAGAGTCTGCAGTTTTGTTTAGCTTTCCTTTTTGCCCCCTGATGTAGTTGGTCTAGTTAGGAAGTTGGTGTGTGGTTTCTGATTTTTTTTTTTTAACTCGGTGACACCAGAGACTTCTGCCAATTTGTTTTTAGGACTGGGTTTGTTTAAATAGGTCTCTGGGAGAAGAAGGATGCCAGAAGGAAAGCTCCCTAGTTAGTCTTCCTGCCACCAAACCCAAGATGCAGCAACACTGCAGCTCCCACTTGCCCACCTGTTGATCATGTAACCTTCTGATATCCCAGGTTCCCTCAATGATTGGATTTGCCAGTGGGATGGGTGTGGGGCATGTTAGAAGCCATGCAGGTCTCCCTACAGCTAGGTCTGTTATTGATCCAATGGCAGGTTTTCTTTAACCCTATGGGCACAGTGAGCCTTTCAGGGCAGCCCCTTAATGGAGTTCAAGTCTCCAGGCCTCTGCTGTGGTGGTAGGTTATGCAGGGAGCACCAGAAGAGCTACAAACTTTCCAACTGTGCAGGCTGCCAGTCCTCTCTCTGCACCTCCAATGCTCTGTTGCATTCTTTGAGCAACCTTTCCCTGAGCAGTCTTTCCCCTCAAAGAACTGAGTTTACTCTCTTTATTTCCAGGACTTTACCCCAGGTTTTGGTGGTCGATGTGTAAGCAGGTAGAAGAATTGCAAGCCTCCTGTCTGAGGAACTTCCTAGGGTGTCTCTATGCTTGAATATGCCCATAGCTGTAGGGAGCTTGCTAGTTAGGAATGTTGCAGGCTTCCCTGTGGCTGGCCTGTGGTTGATCCTGTCTAATATTTTTTTTTCTTTAACTCAGAGCACTGTGAGACTTGCAGTGCCAAACATTAATGGCTGTAAGTTCCCCAGTCTCTGTAGTGCCAGAGGGGTGCAAGCAATGCCAGAAGGGCTGCAAGCCTCCCAGCTTCTCCAGCTGCCAGTCTTCCCTACCTACTTCCAGGTGTCCTTGTGTTCCACTCACAGGTGCTGAGTTGTCTATCTTTACTTCCAGGATTTTAGCAGGTGGAAGAGCAGCAAGCCTCCATCCTTAGACACTTCCTAGTGCTGGGACACATGGGTGCTCAGGGATCAGAGTTCCCCTATCTGAATTTACCAATTGCTGAGTCTCCCTCAGTTATCTTCCATCTAGTGAGTCTAGGGTGTCCTCATTTGGGTTGAAACTTGTAGTATATAAGTCGATGGTCCATTTTAGTTTTATATTGCTGTGTAAGCTTGGAGGTGGTGAGTTCAGTGTCTTTCCTCTGCCACCATCTTGCTGGACCACCCTCCCCCATTTTAAACTTTTATACATATATTATAGTTTTGTATTTATATTTTACTTTTTCCCCAATGGTATCCAAAATTTGAGTCTCTTTGATAAGCAAGATTTCTCTCTGAATCAGTCTGGTCTATGCAGGGACTATGTGGATTTCTATAAAAATGTTATTCTAGCCATATTAATGGAGCTCTTCATGGTGCCCCATAACCTGGCAAAGGAATGTGGGTTCTTCTCAGTGTCCTTTCTCCTCCATATCCTGTCTCCTAGAAAACCTGACAATTTAAACATAGCAGGATGTTCTGACTAAGTTCACTCCTCCTGTCTTGCCCTCCTCTATATTTCAAGCATGCCTGAAATTTTTCAGCTAAACATTTTTTTTTTTCCTTAGGGTTCCTAAACTTCCAATATGATATAAATGAGTCTCAATCCCTGTAGGAGTTTCAGCTAGTTCTAAAGTCAGTAACCTGTAACTATTGATATAATATGAAAAAATAAATACAAATACAGGAACACAGAAACAAGAATTAAGAAAAGCAGGATTTGCAGAGTATTCTGAATATATATGACCACCCAGGGAAATTTATGAAATCTGACTTAAAATTTAAAAAGAGGAAGTGATGCAGTCTGATAGAATGTGATTTCTTTGTATATGCCAAAGAGTTTAGAAAAATTGTCTTGAGTGGCATGAGTATAAAAAAGAAAAATAGATCAACCAGAAAATAAAAATTTTTATGCATGCTTTTTACTACTCTAAAACTTCATTTTTAGAGAAAAGGAAATCAAGAATATAAGAGTATAATCAATATGTCCAAGGTCACACACCTAATGAAAAACTTAACTCAAGTAACACATCTGGTTTCAGCGTCCAGAAATGTTCTAATATGTTTTTATTCTCAGAAGTTTAGGCATGAACTGCCTAAATTCTAGTGCATCTGAAAATTATTTAATCTTTGCTATGCATAAGATCTAAATGCATATTTCACAGTAAGCTTATTCTGCTTTGTTAAACCATATGATAAAATTCTTAAAGTAAATCTTTATAAACAAATGTGCATTTGATGACATTAATGATATGCATCATCAATGTGTATGCATAACTCCAGTTGATCCTATGAGGTAGTAATACAATATGGAAATTATGGTAAGGCATCAGCAATCTTGTCCACCTGTGGACAAGTGTTTATCTTCACCAACCATCTGCAAAACAGCAGGAACACCTCTCCTCCTATGTCTACTGGCTTGTTACTATGCAGGGCTCTTTTAAAAATTTGTCCCTTTGGGTGCAGCTCTTTCTACCTGCTTCTGCTTGTGCATGTGTCCTTTATTTATTTATTTTTTTAAAGATTTATTCATTTATGTTCACAGAACTGGGGTACAAGCCAGAGGTGTGGTGGGTGAGAAGATTCATCAGAGACAGAGTGGGGAGCAGAACAGGCAGATCAACAAAATAAACTGCTGAGAGGTGCAGTAGACAGGTCAGAATAGGTCTGCCATGCCACATAGGTCAGCTCTCTGTCTGATTTGAACTCGTGCTGCCGTGGCCTCGGTGAGCTTCATAATGTATTTTAACCCACTGCACCACCAGAGAGAGCTCAATTCTTATCTTCCTTTGACAATAAGTCTTCCATACATATATACTATTAAATAAATATATATTAAAATATACATACATATAT
>NW_004567104.1:2693549-2701788 GCF_000260355.1 Condylura cristata
GCAGAGACTCATTGATTAATCTACTTCTAGAGTTGATCACACAGATGAAGAATCTTGAAACCTGACCTACATTGACATATTTCAGGGCTCCAATTACACACAGCATCAATTATGGATTCCAACCAATGCAAAAACTTCATTAATCTGTTATTTTGGTGTTTATCATCTTTAGTCAGATTGATATTTGTAGAAAAGATGTTAATTTTCATCACACTACTATATAAATATGTTACTAATACTAATAGAATCTAACTATACACAAAAACATATCCTTAAACTGTTAGAATACATTTCCTATCAAAAGTCTAATTTTTATTTAAAAATATTTATTTATTCACACAGAACTAGGATATAGGCCAGAGGTACAGGGGCAATGAGAGAAATCATCAGAGAGAGAGTGGGGAGCAAAATAGGAATATAGACAAAGTACACTGCTGAGGGGAGCAGTAGGAAAGACAGGAGAGTTCTGCTGTGCCATGTGAGTCACCTCTGTGGCTGAGGATCAAACTTGCACTGTAGCAAATACAAGCTTCACAGTGCTACACTTAAACACTTTGCACAACCGGGAAGGTCCTAAAAGTCCTATTTTATTTTCATTCCATATACATATTTAGCAAGAGTTTCACTTGGTACTCCTCAAGTAAAACATTTTCCCCCACCAAAGCATTTAAATCTTTAAACAAGTTGGCTGAATATATATATATATATATATATATATATATATATATATATATATATATATTTATGTATACAAGAAATGGTATACAGTCCAGAGGTGAGGGTATGTATGTGAGAGGGTTCACCAGAGACAAAATGAAGATTAGAACAGGCAGATCTTTTGAATACACTGCTGAGGGGTATACCAGGTGGGTCAAGAGAGGCCTGCCACATTATGTGGGTCACCTCCCTGGCTGGGGATTAAACTTGTAGTTCAGTGACAGCAGATAAATTTGTAGTGCTGTGTTTTCACCCCTGGGTCACCAGGGAGACCTTATAAAAGTCAGCCTTTGTGTAACCTTAAATTTAGTTTCAAATGTAAGTTGACAAAATTACATTTGAATTTTTTTGACAGTTCTTATAATTTGTAGAGGTCTTACGATAAATCAAAGTTGGCCATGATTTGTACTTAATTTGCAAATTCTGTTTATATATTATACTAATATATCACCACCAATAAGGAAAAAAATACTTAAAAATCATTGTCTACATTATTGATTCATTTAAAACTTCATATGAAATTAGTGATTTTTCTATCAAATGTAATTATTTTAAAATCTAATTGATATTTCTAAGCAAAGAATTATCTGCTTTACTATGTTATGCCACTTTTAAAAAATAAAAACTCTAAGCTTTTTGAAGAGTTCTGGCATGTTCGCACACATGTATTGCAATGCCCATATATATAGTTAGATATTTCAAAGTTCTTTGCCCAAATTACTGATGATATAGGTAATATATCTCTTAAATGTAACTAATAAAGCTAAAGCACATGGGATTTATTTTTGTAATGGTTTATTTTTTCAGTTTATAAAAATATGCTATTATCTTTGAAAACATACAAGAGGTCACCAAAATTGAAGAGCTGTTTATGTAGTTTTTCTAAGTTAAAAATAGCACTCCCTGGTGGCACAGTGGATTAAAGCACAGAAATAAGAAGCTAAAGCCACTTCAACATGAGTTCGATCCCTGCCTGGGAGGAGACCACATGGTGTGGCAGACTTCTCCTGACCCACCCCCTACTCCCCTCAGCAGTGTATTTTGACAATCTGACTGTTCTGCTGCCAACTCTTTCTCTGGTGAATCCTCTCACCACCCCTTCACCTCTGGCCTATACCCCAGTTCTGTATGCATAAATAAATAAACCTTTAAAAATAGTAGTAATTTTTATAATTGATTTTGTTTTATGAAATGTCATATTTCAGTTTGTTATATGTATCATGAATTTCCCCCACATCATTAAATATTTCCTGAAAGCATGTTCCCAATAGCTGGTATTGGAAACCCATCAAGTGGGTTTATATCAATAGAGTAATTTGATTTAGATTCTTGTATCACTTTGCATTATATGGGAAAAGGTACCTTCCTATTCAGGTTTCCAGTATCAATTTTTTTCTCCATTATTCTATTGCCATTTTTTTAAACTTCAATAGTTACTGTAGACATGATTCCAGTATTTCCCCTAAGATTCCCCTAAGTTACCCATGGTAACATGTCCTTTATAACAAACTTTCTATGAGTATGTGAATAAGTGTGTTTTGAGCTAATCTAAGAGTGATTACATTAGTTAGGCCTGGCCTACTCAGATTATCCTCTTAAACAATAATAAAGCATTATGCATATGCTCTATTCCAGGTATGATAGAAAAACAAGCTGTCATAATTTGAGAGGAGGGTCAAAGACTGAATAGCTCTATGACCAAAAGGGAATTAATTATACCAACAACCAGTGAGTTTAAAATGAGAACTCTGATAGTCAAATGAAAATACCAGTCCATTCAATTAAAAGTGTATTGAGACACTCAGCAGTGTCAATGAATTGACACACCCAGTTTCCTATTGTGTGGAAATTATTAGGTAACATTTTTGTTTGTCTAAAGCCAAGGTTCTGGTAATTTGATATTCAACTATATAAATGAAAGACGTTTCATTTTTGTTTCTATCAAAACTGTTAGTGAGTGAATGTTTCATAAATATTTAGAAGTATTGCAGTTTTAGGAAGCTTCTCAGTTGTAATCCCCATGGGCTTCCCATCACCAAATCACCTGTGCACTCCCCCCACCACATTTTTGATCCCATTCCCCAATCCACTCCCCTAAAATGTCTCAGGTATATAATTGTTCATCATCATTATTATTTTATCCCCTTGTCTTTATACTCCTGTTATGAGTGAAATATCTGGTATTTTTCCTTTTCTTTCTGGCTTGTTTTACTAAGCATGATCCCTTCCACCTCCATCCTTGTTATTGTCAAGGGCATGAGTTTATTTATTTATTTACTTTTGGTTGCTAAATAATATTCCATTGTGTATATATACCACACCTTTATAATCCAGTCATATAGTTTTGGTCATTTGGGTTGATTCCATATGTTCCCTATTGTAAATGAAACAGCAATAAACATGAGGGGTGCAGGCATATTTTTGAATTATTGTTTTTGTGTCTTATGGGTAGATACCTAGGAGTGGGATTGCTGGGTCATATGGAAGCTCCATTTTTAGCAGTTTGAGGAGCCTCCAAAAAGTTTTCTATAGTGGTTGTACTAGTTTGCATTCCCACCAGCAGTGCAGGAGAGTTTCTTTTTCTCCACATCCTCACCAACATTTGTTGTTGCTAGTTGTTTAAAGATGTGCCATTCTCACTATCTCATTGTAGTATCTCATTGTGGTTTTAATTTGCATCTCCCTTATTACGAGTGATGTTGAACATTTTTTTATATGCTTGTTGGCCATCTGCATTTCTTCTTTGGAGAAAATGCAGCTCTTCTGCCCATTTTTTTGATGGAGTTGATTACTTCATTTTTATTGCATTTCATCAGTTCTTTGTAATTTTTGTAATCAATACTTTATTGCTAGTTTTGTGTGAGAAACATTTTCCTCAATCAATGGGATCTCTGTTTATTGTCTGTAATGTCTCTTTTGCTGACCAGAAGCTCTTTAACTTGATGTATTCCCATCTGTTTATCCTTTCCTTCACTATTGTTGCATTGAGTGCTATATCTTCAAAGATGTTACTGAGGTGGATGTCAGGCAGTGTTTCACCCATCTTTGAGGAAGCATATATATTTTATAATCAACATAGCCACTTTTGAATGATTCTGTCAGATTTGACTTGGCCATGTCACCAGATTCTCATGGCTCCAGGAGGTGTGGTGTGAGACCTCTGTTGGTGCTGAAGCACATTGACCTCAACCAGTTGACTGTGCCTGCTCCTCCCTTGGCCCAGTGAAGCCAACTTTGGCCATGGATCCCTAGAGCCAACAAGCCTAAGAACCTTCCCTGGTCTAAGTGCAGGCTAGGATAGGCTTTCCCCCATTTTATGTCTGGCTGGAATGTTCTAAAATGGACCAGTTGAGTACAAATTAAATGGACCAATTAGGTTCAAGTTAAGTTAGTTAGTAAATTTTTTCAGGTTGAAAATGGAAAATGAGCCAATTAGTGCTAAATGGACCAACCAGTTGCCAAGGTTTGAAACAGTTTAGTCAGTCTCGAGGTTGTGATACTGTGAATGAATATAAAGCAAGGATTGAAAACAGTTCAGTCAGTCTTGAGGTTGTGATACTCTGAATGAACATAATAGCTAACTTGATTAATTCTGCTCTGGGTCTCCAAAGAAGAAAATAAGGATTCAGTAGGTCATCTTTAAAGAAGGCAGTCTGTATCCATATTCCAAAGAGAGAAGAGTGGTATGTTGGACCACCTTGAAAGTTGTCAGCAGCTAGCCTTCAAAGAGGAAGCATTCACAGCATCACTTTTGATGAACAAGAATTCTGCTCCCAGTCTCTAAAGAGGGAGTTCTACAAACCCTTGTGAATTCACTGGAGGTTTACAGCTCCTTGTCTTACTTTTCAGATGTTGGGAGCATAATCCTTCTTCAAAGTGGTCCAATCAATATTTCCTCTATGAAGTCTGGCTGCTGACATCTTCAAAGTTGGACTGACTAATTCTTCTCTCCTTGGATGCTGATTGCATATTGCTTATTCATTGGTGGTCTGAAGAGTTCTCTCTTTGGAGAACTGGAGCAGAATGCATCCAGCTGGCTTTTACTCTGCTTTATATTCCCTCAGGGTGACTCAACTTGCAAAACTGATTATGCTATTTTCAACCTTAAGTACCTAGTTTGACCACTTACACCAATTGCCTCATTTTCCATTTTTCAATCGGGATGATTAACTAATGAAGTGAGCTTGACTCTAATTGGTTAATTTACCTAGTACCTGATATGTCCATGTAGCTCACAACTTAGCAGTACATTTAACTCACACCAGATTTGTCCGGATTTGAATCCTAGAACAAGTTATGTATTCAAAACAAGGGAAGGTTGATGGGAATTTTGGCTCCAGGGACCCATGCTCAGAGATAACCTCACTGGGGCCCAGAAAGAAGGAAATTCCCAATCAATGGGCTGAGGTCAGTCTTGACCTGCATCTTCTGGAGGCTTTGGGTATCCTGTGACAGCCACATGCACTCTTCATTAACTGTAGTCTCATAATATTGATATTTTTCTCTCTAAGAAAATAAGCATAATTGTACCAGAGTTAGAGAAAATTACTCACTACTACTATTTAATATTCTTATATCTCTACACTTTATTTCCAAACTGAAGATCACCTGTATTTTTCAGGTACAAGAAAATTTTAAGTTATCTAGCTATAACAGAAATAGCCTGTTACTTAGGGTGGAATCTAAAAAACATGTTAAAATATCATGCTTATAAATTCTTTCCAGAAATCCCGGTTTCTTCATACTTCACTGATTTGTAATATTTTGTTATTGTTGTTGTTGACCTTATTTATGTTCCCTGATTTGTGTGTGTGTATATACATATATGTGTATGTATATATACATATATATGTATGTATATATACATATGTGTGTATAGGTATATATACATACACATACATATACATATATATGTATGTATGTATGTATGTATGTATGTATGTATGTATGGCTCCCTTTGTAAAATACTAATTTTAATGATGCTTCTAAAAAGATATTATTCTATAATGAGTCACTTTAAAACAAATTGTAAGTCATTTGGCATATATGGTTTTAATAATTTCCAGTCAAGAACACTTTGTAGGCATCAAGTATGAACGACTAGGAGAAAACGTATTAATACATTTTTTTCAATTATTTAAAAGTTGATATCCACTTATACCTTCTATACAAATTCTGATTTTTGAGTTATGATCTAGGATCCTATATGAATTGTTTATTCTCAAAACTCTATATCCATTTTCAAAAAAGTCTTAAAAGGCAGGGGATCTGCACTTCTGTGGGGAGAGGGAGATCCCACTCCCACAAGAGAGGCCCAAAGACTTGTGAGCCACTAAGGCTCACAGTACTTAGAGTATAAACAAAGCCAGCCATCAACTCAGCCACAGGCCCAGCTCCAGGGAGACCTACAACACTTCTAAATCATCATAACCACCATGGGCACACCAAGCATAGAGGGAACCTAGAACATCCAAAGTCTACAAAAATCAACAGACACCTTCCAGAAACACTCAACATGTTACTAGAAGAGGCTGAACAACACAAGAGTCCCCTGACTGTTACCAGCTGAGACAACAGACACAATTACACACAGTGAGGGCTGGGAAAAATAACACAACTCAGAATACCCTCCACAACCGAAGTGTGTGTAAGTCTCTCAGCTATTCCAGAAAGAACATCCAAAAAAAAAAAAAAAAAGCCAGTCAATAATAGCAACACTGTATCCACTGTATCTCCGCAAATAGAAAGTATTAGAAAATACACAATAGGGAAAAGAAGACAAACAAATATTCAAGCAAGTCCACAGGGGGAAAATTCACCACAAAAAGATCAGTCAACAGAAACCACCACAGAAATAGAAGAACTGCTCAACCTACCAGATAAAGAACTCAGAATCATCATGATAAACAAACAAAATGAACTGAGGCAAACCATCCAGGAGTTGAAGAATGCAAGCAAGGAAATGAATGAAAGAAATGAAAAAAATATGAGACAAGCAATCAGCGAACTGAAGAAAGAAAATGAGACATTAAACAAGGAAATAGAAGAAATGCAAGCAATGAAAAAAAAGGTCATTAGAGGAGATAAAGAATTCTGGGAAAAGTTATGAAAACAGAATAGATGAAATGGAAGAATGAATCAGCACCCTCGAAGACAAAAACAACAAGAATTGAAAAAGAAAAAGAAAGAGACGTAAAAAGGAAAAGGAATGAAGAAACACTTCAAGAGCTATCTGACTTAATTAGGAAAGGAAACATTAGAGTTATAGGTATCCAAGAAGGTGAAGAGAAAGAAAAGCCAAGGTATAGAAAAAATATTCACAGAGATAATAGAAGAAAATTTCCCTAATTTGAAGAAGGAGATTAAAGTAGACATCCAAGAAGCAAGAAGAATCCCAAACTACCATAATAAAAGGAGAAAAACCATTGACATATTATAATAAAAAATTCCAAGATTGCAAGATAAAAAAAAGATAATGAGAATGACAAGAGGGAAGAAACAAATAACCTAAAAAGGGAAACAGATCTGGATGACATCAGACTTCTGTGAAGAAACACTATGGGCAAGAAGAGAGTGGAGGGACATTCTCAACAAACTCCAAAGCATTAAATGCCAACCAAGAATACTCTACCCTGCGAAGCTCTCCTTCCTCTACGAAGAAAGAATAAGGACATTCTCAGGCAAACAGAAACTCCACAATTTTGTCATGACTAAACCCCACTCAAAAAACTACTACAAGTAGCCCTTAAACCAAATTCAACAGAAGAATGAACAAGAACAGTTCAAAATAAGGAATAAAAACACAGAAGGACCATAATGGCAAATTTAGGTGCCAGTATATCAATATTATCTCTAAATGTAAATGGCTTAAACTCATCAGTAAAAAGACACAGAGTTGCAGGACGGATTAAAAAACAGAAACCATCATTCTTCTGTCTGCAGGAAACACATCTAACTACAAAAGATAAAAACAGACTGAAAATAAAAGGATGCAAAACAATCCTACAAGCAAATGGGCCAAAAAAGAAGGCAGGAAATGCTATACTTATATCAGATCAAATAGAGTTCAAGCTAAAAAAAGGTTAAAAGAGATACAGAAGGCCACTACATTATGATTAAGGGGACAATACAACAAGAAGAAATAATAATCATCAACATATATGCGCCAAATGAAGAGGCACCAAAATATATTAGGAAATTATTGTCATCCATGAAAATGTTTATCAGAGAGAATACATACATTGTAGGAGAGTTCAACACACCACTCTCAATAATGGACAGATTAACAAGACAAAAAATAAATAAAGACACTAAAGCTCTGAACAAGGACCTGGACTACATGGGTCTAGTGGACATCTATAGAATACTGCACCCCAGAAAATCTGAGTACACATTTTTCTCAAATCCACATGGATCATTCTCTATGACTGAACACATATTGAGTCACAAGATAAACATCAATAGATACACTAAGATCTAAATCATACCAACTATTTCCTCTGACCATGAAGGAATCAAACTA
>NW_004567104.1:2702008-2703175 GCF_000260355.1 Condylura cristata
GTCTCTTTATTATTTCCTCCAGCCTCCCTTTTATATCCTTAGTACCAGGGTGTTGGCCTGGGGGCCAGAGGAAGTCTCCCTCACATGCCTCACTGTGATCAGGGCAGATATTGA
Source organism: Condylura cristata (assembly GCF_000260355.1). Taxonomy (NCBI): domain Eukaryota; kingdom Metazoa; phylum Chordata; class Mammalia; order Eulipotyphla; family Talpidae; genus Condylura; species Condylura cristata. The sequence continues at coordinate 2,702,123 of NW_004567104.1, forward strand.
TCAGCCGCCCACAGGTTGATCAACTCACACAGGTGGCAGACAAAACAGGATGTTTTTCTTCCTGTTATGATCTTGTGCTTAAGCTCCGGGGGTGGTTGGGGAAGCTCATCCTGGCTGGGACCCAACAATTACCCCTTTTTTATGCCCTGATCCCCCTGTCTTAGGTCACCGCTGACCCAACACTTTTACCCGTCTTTGGGTAACCTCCATCCCTATCTTAGTCATGCGCGGCGAGCATACGGTGTTGCCCATCATAGGGAGAGTCAGGAGTCTTTTAACATTTATAGCCACACCTGGTGAGTCCCGTGGACGCCATCCATCATCCATGCAAAACTTGCATGTCTACTATGGGACTGTCTTGTGAGACGGCAAAGAAGCCACATGCAGGCTACAAGTCCTAAAAGCAGTAGCAGTGTGAGGGAGAGTGTTCCTGCCCGCCTCTGGACCCATCCCATAAATTAAGACATAGCCTTCCCCCAAAGCAGAGGAAGAAACGGCAGGGACACGGGTGTTGTTAACACTGGCGAAAGGAGGAGTTCCAAGGACCCTGTAAACATGCATTTAACAATGTGATGGTACAGGAAGCATTCACAACAGCGATTTGAGTCATAGCTAGGCCAGCAGCTGTGGCCGCCACGATGGCAGCAGTCAATCCAAAGTCTCGTCACTGGTGATACAGAATGAGCGCCCGGCTGTCTTCGGTTACTTGCACTGGCAGGGGTACTATGGCAGGAATCCTGACGACGAGAGCACTGTCAGAACTGTCCCAGCAGTTGCTCAACTTGCAGATCCTGCAAGAACAATTGAGATACCCCCATCCTCCCCAGAGCCGTTAGAGGAAATATTTCAAACCAAGAAAAGGAAAGGTGAAAGAATGTAAGCAGAGGTATTCATTCAAACTCTTGGCTCTATGGGGTCTGAGGGCCTCTTGGCAATACTTATTGGCATTTTCGAATGCCAATTGTTTAACTATTGGCATAGCTGTGGCCACATCCCCAAACAGTCTACCAGCCAATTGTATAGCCGATCCACATAATCCCGAAAAGGCTCAGA
>NW_004567104.1:2707925-2708824 GCF_000260355.1 Condylura cristata
ACATTTCAGCTTCCTCTAAATATTTTCATTGCTTGATAACTTATTTTGTCAGCACTAAGTAACATTCTACTGTCTGGATAGACAGTGGTTTATTTATATGTTCACAGTTCAATTATCTGGTCACTGATTTCTCCTTTTGGCAATTATAATCAAATTTTCTACAAATATTTGTGAACAATTTTTGTACAGATAAAATTTTTTATCTCATTTGGATAATTTCCAATGAACAAGATTTTTGGGTAATGTAATAAGAAAATATTTATTTTTTTCAAGAAGCTGTCTTCCAAAGTGAATGTAACAGTTTTCATTTCCACCACCAAAAGATTAAGGTAACTATTGCTCCACAGCATCACCAGTATTTGATATTGTCAGTGGTCCACACAAATGTCATACATGTGTAGGAGGATCTAGTTGCTTTAATTTGCCTTTTCTAGAGAACATATGACAGGAAGTTTCTTTCATGTGCTAATTTTCCATTTGTACAAATCATTTTGATGTGTTGTCTACTAATGTTTTTAGTGTATTTTTTGTTTGTTTATTTTAGGATATAGTGTGTTTTGGATAACAATCCTTTATCAGGTATGGCCTCTGCAAATGTTTTCTTTCCAGTTTGTAACTTATTGTCTTGGCAATGACTTTCATAGAATAGACATGTTTAATTTTAATGAAATCTAATTCATCGGTTATTTATTTTTTAATCAGTCATGGCTTTAGTATTGCATCTGAAAATGTCAATATCAGGTCTTTCTCTTGTAGAAATGCAGTGGGCAATGGGAGGCCACAGAAGATCCACAGCCAGTTCCAGCCCACTACCCAGAAGTTGCAGTTGAAGGTGGCAATGGTGTGCTAGAGTATCCAGAACCTGAGCATGGAGCACACACCATCCTCAGCAAGCAAGG
>NW_004567104.1:2709451-2717318 GCF_000260355.1 Condylura cristata
CCCCCAATAGCTGACTTTCCTTGTGTCTGCCCCTTGTTGAAATCTACAAATTTTGAAGCATATGTTCCTTGCTGGAGTGACCTGGTACTGTCCAGTAAGCTGTTGCTACAGCTGCTGATAAAAACAAAGAAAATAAATGTCAATACCAAACACTTAGTACCATGATTCCTGAATAAAACAAAATTTTGGTGATTAAAATTTTGGCAGGGGCTAAGGTGGGAGTAGAAAGGAGGTGTGAACAGACAGAAAGCTTTAATAGAGGTAATATTGGGCCACCCCTGCTAGGCATCACCCATAATGAACCTACCAAAGACTTATTCAAAATTCCACCATCTTAGATCATTATGAGTCCTTCCCTCTTCATTCCCCATCTCCACTCTTCCCTCTCTGCTTAGTGTTACAGTTCCGTAGTCAGCAATCAATATCGCCTTTATCTTAATATTAATTAGTTTATTTTATAGTCTACATAGTAGAGACATCCTCTAGTATATTTCACTTAGGATTATCTCTTCTAACTACATCCATGTGTGGGCAAACGGCATAAATTTATCTATTTTAATTGTTGAGTAGTAGTATTCTATTCTATTCTCTCTCTCTCGCTCTACACACACACACACACACACACACACACACACACACATATTTCTTGACTACCCATTTGTTTTTGGGCACTTAGATTGTTTTCACATTATGGCTATAGTAAATAGTGCTGCAGTAAACGTGACACTGCAGGTTTTATCTCAAATTATTGTTTTTAAATGTTTTGGATACAAGCCTAAGGGTGTATTCACCCTTAGGTGTATACATGAATAGCAGACACATGTTTAATGTTTTGAGAGGACACCCCTACTACTTAACCATTTTGCATTCCAACAGTAATGAAGGGGAATTCTATTTTTTACATATTCTCATAAAAAACTGGTTGTTTTTGGTCTTTTCAATATGGGACATTCACACAGATGTGAAAAGCTATTTCATTGTAGTTTTGATTTGCATTTACCTAAATTAAATGACTGGGAACATCTTTCCATGTGTCTGCTAGCCATTTTGATGTTTTCTTTGAGAAAGTTTTCTTTTATTTCTACTTGTTTTTCAATTATTTTTCTTATTTTTGTAGAGCTTTATGAGTTAATGGTATAGTTTGATATTTATGATGCCTATACTTTGTCAGATGTATGGTGCACACATATTTTCTCTTATTATTTCATTAAGTTATGGTTTCTTCCACTGAACAGAAGCTTTCAGTTTGAAGAAGTCCCAATTACTTATATTCATTTTTGTTTGCCTTATTACTGAGGAAAAGTCCCTAAAGCCATCACTGATGGTTATATTATGAAGTTCCTTGCCTGTATTTTCTTCTACATAATTTATGGTTTCATGTTATAAACCCAAGCTTTTGATTTGTTTTGAAACGATTTTGTTGGATGGTGTGAGATTGTGGTTCACTTTCATTCTTTTGTATGAAGTTGCTCGGTTTACCCAAAAAATTTGAAGAGACTGTTCTTGATTTTGGTTCACCTATGTATGTGGGAATTCTTTCTGGATTCTCAAATCTACTCCATTGGTTTTGTGTTGTTTTAGTTACAGTACCAGATTTTTTTTGTTACCATTTTTTGTTTTTGTTTTTTAATATTTGATTTTATAATATAGCTTGAGGTCTGGAAGTGTCGTCTCCAATCACTTTTTCATTTTAAATATTACTTTTGATATTTGGGATATTTTTTTCATTCCGTACATAACACATCAATTTCAGTAGTATTTACTCCAGTTCTTTAAAATATTCCAATGATATTTTTTATTTGGATTGCGTTGAATCTGTTTACTGTTCCAAGTAGATGCTTAGTGTTTTTTAAACATTTATATTTAAAGTGATTATTAATATATGACATTCCATTGCTGACATTTCATTGTTATTTTTTGTAGTTGTAATTATTTCCTTGTTTAGTTTTGTATGTGTGTTCCTTTTAAATGTTGCAATGTGTAAACTCCTGTATGTTTCTTGGATGGGTGGTTTAGTTTTTGTAACATGTAATTCCATTCTTTACACATGCATAGTGTTTTTTTTTTTTTTCAGAGAAGTCTTCTCTTATCAGGGTAAATTTATAGGTGATCTTCTTTTTCCATGCCAGCATTTGCATTAATTGCCTTTAATTTCTTTGGAATTTCAAAAATCTACGCCTTGCTGTTGATCTCATTTTATGTAGGTACACCGGGGTTCTTTCAGGTCTCTGCATTTGTATATTTATGACCTTCTGTCAGTTTGGGAGGTTTTCTTTCTTTATTTCTTTAAATATAGATTATATTCCTTTTTCTCTTACTCCTCACCCCCACATTATTCCCATTATTCCTTTATTGACTTTATTCATTAATCAGCTAGTTCTCAGATTGTTTCATTATTATTGTTTTAAAGATTTATTTATCTATGCTTACAGAATTGGGTTACAGGTCAGGGTTGTGGTGAGTGAGAGGATTCACCAGAGGCAGAGTGTGTAGAATAACAGGCAGATGTACTGAAATGCACTGCGGGGGGAAGCAGCAGGCGGGTCAGAAGAACTTTGCCACGCCATATGTGTAAGCTCCCTGGTGGGGGATCGAACTCATGCTTCAGTGGCTTTGGAGAGTTTCATGATGTGATGCTTTAAGCCACCAGGGAGAGTCCTGTTTCATTAATTTTAAAAATAAATTGTTTTTCTTTTCTTCTCTATCTGGTTTCTTTGTATAGCCACATCTTCAGTTTTACCCAGTCATTTCCCAATTTATCTATTTTTCCATGATTTTCTTCTCAGATTTCCATGTCCTGTATTTCTTTTGAAATCACAAAACTGAATTTTTATCTTATTTGGAGTTTTATTATATGTCTTAATTTCATTGATTCCATTTCTAAGGACATCCATTTATTCTTTCAAATTTTCCTTTTTTTTTTTTTGAATTTCCTTATCATTGCATTTTCAAGCATTGTATCTAGCAGGGAGAACATGTCTTCTATTTCTATAATTTGGGATACACAAGACTCATTCTCTCTCTTTATAATTTTATTTATTGGAGGCTCATGCTACCTTTTTTTTTTTCCATTTTGACCATTATGAGCTTTATATCTCAGGTTTTGAATGTGGTATTTCCCCCAGATACATCTCCCCCCACCCCATTCATTTATCAGGGTTTTGACACATATGAGGCAACTTCTGGGTGTGGTTTTGTGGAAGGTGGTGAGATTGCAGAACATCTGACTGACTTTCTGATACAAGACTAGGGTGTTAATATTCTGTGTGGGTGATGATGATGGTCTCATGAGAAATAGCAAAGTATTTTTAGGTTTGATTGCTGCTGGTGGGTTCCTATCGTAGGTATGAGGCCTCATCTGGGGCTGACAGGGTCTGATAAGACCTATGGCTGCTATGGCACTCTTGCCAACATGAGTCAAGTTTCAGTGATCCATGTAGAAACTGGTAGGGTCTTCCAGAAGTCATGTAACCTCTAACAATCTGTGAAGAGTACAGAAGGGTCCCATGGAAGGTAATGAGATATCTAGTCACTCTAGACCCCTCTCTGATGGGGTTTTGAAGTCTCAGTAGTGTGAGTGAAGACTGGCAGGGTCTTGAGGAATGTCACTAGTCCTCTGACAGATGTGGCTCCTTTCAAAAATATCTCTGAGTTTCCACCAGTCAACTTAGGGCCTGCAGAGCCTCAGAGAAAGTTGTTAGACATTTGCTGGCCTGGAGATCATTGTGTTCTCATGGAAGGTTACAAGTTCTCTGGTTTCTCTGGCTTCTTCTCTAATGGGGGTATGAGGTATCACCAATTCAGGTAGCAGCTTGTGGCTGTTGCCCAAAAGATGTTTTAAGGCATGGAACTATTCTTCTGGTTTCTATAAAGGTGGCTGTTAATCACTGCACATTTGTCTAAACTTACAGAATGTTCACAAATAGTAAAATCTAATATAAACTATGGTATTTGGTGTTGAAGATGTGAAAATTTATACAATAATTGTAACAGCAGTGGAGGATGTAACAATTAAACTGAAGCGGGAGGATCTTGATAATGGGAGAGTCAATGTTTGTGTGGAGTTGTATGGGGGATATTTATGGATATTTTACCTTCTATTCAATTTTTCTATGAACATAAAACTGCTCTAAAAATACTGTTTATTAAACTTAACAGCATTAGTTATCTCTAATAACTTTACACTTCAAATCCATGTTAGGACACTTTTTTTCTATGATATATACAATAGTCTTATATTGCCTTAAGGATTGTGTTTATGGCATATTTGAGCTTTTTCTCCCTCTGAAATATTAAGGACACTTGCCATGTTAACTTGTTTTTTATTTGATTTCTGTTATAGAATATTTTTACATAATCATTTTAACAGTTTAATAATTTTACACAATCATTATATTCATTGCCTTATTTTTTGTATCTATTCAGTTTTTGCATAGTATTAGTTTCCACTAGCTAATTAAATTTCTGAATATTCATATTCTTGAAAGAGATTATTGTAGTTGTAGTTATACAAAACTTCATGTGGGATATAAATCTCCACACACAAGTGCAAACACACACACAATAAGTTGAAGTTTTAAACAGGAGAAACTGAGCAATGTCAAAATTCTAGTTAATAATACATCCAAATACCAAAGTCTGTTTCCAGGTTTTAATACTGTTCCAGCTATTGAAAGAAGAATCTGAGAGGTTCTTTTTTTTTTAATATTTATTTATTTATACATACAGAACTGGGGTATAGGCCAGATGTGCAGGGTGGTGAGAGGATTCACCAGAGACAGAGTGGGGAGCAGAACAGGCAGACTGACAAAGTACACTGCTGAGGGAAGCAGTGAGCAGGTCAGGAGAGGTGTGCCTCACCATGTGGATCACCTCTGGGGCAGGCGGGAATCGAACTCATGCTGCAGTGGTTTTAGATTCTTAGTGCTGTGCTTTAACCCTCTGCTCTACCAGGGAGGGCCTGAGAGATTATTTTAATAGAAATATTTTTCCTATTTTTGAAATTTCTTGTGAGTCTATCATTATTTCACAATTAAAATAAAAACGTATTTTTATACATAAGCTAGTAATAATCCCAACTGTCAGACTACATAACAACAGTTGGGGGTGACCAGAGTTGGGAGTGACCAGTTGCTGTGATAACACAACAGTTACTGGTGGGACTAGATAAGGGCAATAATAAACTGGGCCTTGCATCCAAGGGTGATAATTAACTGGGCCTTGCATCCAGGATGGGACTAGATGAGGGTGATAATGAAATGGGCCTCACATCAAGGGGCACAGGGATGAGTCACCCCATTAGAATCTGAACTTAGAATCTATATAAGAGACCCTTCCCCACTATAGGTCTGGTAGTATCTGCGGATCCCACCCTAGGGACTCTGTCTTAGCTGCTGCCTGGGAGCTTAAACCTGGGAGCTCAGCCTTTCTGCCTCCCATCTTTCTTCCTTGCAGCCAGTTACAGAAATCAGGACAAAACACTAACATAATAAGTAACATTTATTCAATGTTATGCACTTTAATGATAAATTTCACAGGTTCATGTGCTAGATATTTGCTTTTAATGTCAGAAAAACTGACATTTTTATATACAGAGATTTTGAAATAAAATTAAGTTTGAAAATTTAGTAAATATTTAAAATCTAGGTATTCCTATTAATACTAAATATGACTGATTTAAGTAATGATAGCAAATTAGTCTAAAAGCCAACTTTTCTCCTAATGCCCATTACTCCCTGGATAGAAGTCCTGTTCTCAAGGAGACACATTTATTCTTTCAGGTCATCAATGTGCCATTTAGTGCATCTTTAGTTTAATACAGAAAGTCCGCTATATTATACCAAATGCTATCCCAGAGGCCAAAAGCTGTTTAATCTAACAAAGTGAGTTAGCCAAAATTCTGTTTTAACTTATAATGGAAATAAGACTATGGATGGCCTCAAAACAAACCCATCACTGTTTATTGGACATGGATATTAGGAGAGACTAGAAAGCCTAATATGGACTGGGACCATGAGCTGGGTGAATTGAAAAGCAACTCAGTTTTCAAGACTAGAGATAATACTCTTCTGTTCTGATACAACACTTCTTTAGAAATGTAAAACCAATGACTAGCTTTGGACATTTGGAGAAATATTGGTAAGAGCATCTCAATATATTTTTTAGTCATTTTTAAGGATTAGATTCTACCTTATTCTGTGACTCTACTGCTTTTGTCATCTAATACTTTACTTACTTTTGTATATGCTACATATGGGGCTTTGACTATATTTTTATATATTTGTTTCTTTTTAGTTAACACTGACATTTAACTTTATATGGGTTTCAGATATACAAACATATATCAATATGAATTTGCTATAAGTTATATATTCTGAAAATTCTAATTTTTCATCAGGCAACTAGATCAGGGACATTCTGTAGTGGAGGGGGAGGTAGATGGATCAGGACAGGGGTGGAAAGAGCACAAGGGACTATGGTGATGGTGCAGTGGTGAATTGGTGGTGGGAATTTCACAGAGAATCCATACATTGTACAAACATGAAGGATGATATAATGAATATATGTTAAAAACCTCACTTCGTTTATTTTTGTAAGATTTATTTATGTGTGCAGAACTGGGGTACAGGCCCAGAGGTGAAGGAATGGTGAGAAGATTCACCAGAGGCACAGAAGAGAGCAGAACAGGCAGATGGATGAAGTGCACTGTTCAGGCATGTCAGGAGAGGTCTTTTACACCATATGCGTCACCTTGCTGGGGATCGAACTTTCACTGAAGCAGCTGTGTCAAGCTTCATAGAGCTGCATCTTAGCCCATTGTGCCACCAGGGAGGACACCACTTTGTTTTATAAGTATTTTACCTTGTCAAATCACCTACAATGTATTCATAATGTCATCTACAATGTATTGATAAATGTCCATTATTTGTCTTTGTCAAAAAAATCCTGTATTTCTTTATTCAGTCACCCCTCACCCATTCCTTCTGATAACCACATTTTGTTCTTTCCATTTTTTTTTAAAGATTTATTTATTTATGCATACAGAGCTGGGGGACAGGCCAAAGGTGCAGACGGGTGGTGAGAGGATTCACCAGAGACAGAGTGGGGAGCAGACTAGGCAGATCTGCGAAGTACACTGCTGAGAGGGCAGTGGGTGGGTCAGGAGAGGTCTGCCGCACCATGTGGGTCACCTCCCAGGCTGGGGATCTAACGCATGCTTTAGCTTCTCAGTGCTGTGTTTTAACCCACTGCGCCACCAGGGAGGGCATTTTTTTTCCAATTTTTAAAATTATTAATGTTTACTCACTTTTGTATACTCTTTTATAAAGTAACAATTGAACATGTATTAGTTTAATCAAATTATAACTGATTCCTTCAAATTGTTTCAATCAGAAATTCAATTCACATTAATGTATGAATGTTTTCTACATGGAACTCAGTGTGTGTGTGTGTGTGTGTGTGTGCATGCACACTATCCCAAATAATGTTTACCATATCTCAGTTTTGTATATTAATGTTCAACTACTACATTATTTCATCACACAAGAAGAAAAAATGCAAATTTAGACATCTTCATATTTTCCACAAGGGAATGACTCCCTTTGGGTAACCATGAACATATCGTTAATAAGGTATTTGAAGATCCATATTGTAGTATTTTGGCCTGTATTATGATTTTCAGAAGAGGAAAAAAAAAATCAAAGGTTTACTCTGGATTGGTAGTTTTCAAGACTCAGAGGTAAGACTGTGCCTAGGTATTTTAAAGAAACTTGTTCAAGAAGCTGGAAAAACAGAACAAAGCTAAGGTTTCAATTTATGAAGAAACAGAACCAACACATGTTAACCAGAAAAGATGTGTTGGTAACTT
>NW_004567104.1:2718838-2720081 GCF_000260355.1 Condylura cristata
ATATACAAATATATATATGCACACACACATATACACATATGTATATTTGCATATATTTATATCATCTACAGAAGTTCAAATATGCATAATGCAATACCTGGTATATTTCATAAAATAAATAGAAAATTTATATTTGTAAATTTTATTACTTTTCTCATAGTGTTTTACAGAATAGTAGTTGAAAAAAAAATCAGTAGGCATATAACTGCCCAGAAGTAAAAGTATTAATCAGTTTCTCTAATTTACATATACTTTAAAAGTCCAGTGAACAAAAGCAGAATACACTGAGGAACACAGGAAATATTCACCAGTAAAGACCAAATTCTCACCTATAAAAGAATCCTATATACTTTAAAAAATTAATACAGTAATATAAAGTCACTCTCAGTGACTAAAATTTAAACAGCTGATACTAGAAGATATCTAAAAAATTCTCAAATAGTTGGAAATTGCTGAACAAAATTTATTCATTTTTTAATTTTTTAAAATATGTATTATTTATTCATACAGAACTGGGGTACAAGCCGGAGGTTCAGGGCAGTGGGAGGCTTCACCAGAGACAGAGTGGAGAGAAGCACAGGCAGATCGATGAAGTACACTGCTGAGGGGAGCAGTGGGCAGGTCAGGAGATGTCTACCGCACCATGTGGGTCAACTCGGGAGCCAGGGATCAAACTCACACTGAAGTGACCGTAGCCAGCTTGCAGTACTGCATAATAAGCGACTGCACTACAGTCGTTTATTAACTTGCAAGTCAATAATAGATTTCAAAATAAATATATTCAACTTAAAATAAAATGAAAATAGAACATAATACAATTTGTAAGGTATAGTTGTGGTAGAGCTTTGAACACTAAAATAATAAAGGCTCTCACACACACAAAAATATACCAGTCCTCACAGATGTGCGGTGGAAACACTGTTTTTTGTTTATTTTGGTTGACTTTTTTTATATATATAATAGTTTATTTTTACATAATTTTGTGCATTTTTTCATCTCAGTTGTAAACCCTGTGGGCTTCCCATCACCAAATCACCCCGTGCCATTACCATAGACCAGTTCATTTCCCTCCCCTCACTGTTTTTGATCCCATTCCCCACTCCAACCCCATAAAATGTCTCTAGTATATAGCTGTTCATTATTATTATTATTTTCTCACATGGTCCGTTATACTCCTTCTATGAGTGAAACCATCCAGTATTCCAGTAGTTTTCCTTTTTTTCAGGCTTATTTCACTAAGCAT
>NW_004567104.1:2722115-2728928 GCF_000260355.1 Condylura cristata
TTTTGTTGAGGATTTTTGCATCAGTGTTCATTAGGGAGATTGGTCTGAAGTTTTCTTTTTTTGTGTTTTCTTTTTAGGTTTTGGTTTTAGTGTGATGTTGGCTTCATAGAAAGTGTATGGTATTTTTCCTGCCTTTTCGATTTTCTAGATGAGTCTGTGTAGAATAAGCACTAGTTCTTTTCTGAATGTTTGTTAAAATCCATTTGTAAATCCATCTTGTCCTGGGATTTTATATTTGGGGAGTGTTTGATAATTTCTTCAATTTTCTTGTTTGTAATTGGCCTACTTAATTGTTCTATTTCTTCTTTATCTAGCTTTGGGTGATTGTAGAGTTGTAGGAATTTGTCCATTTCTGTTAAATTGTCAATTTGTTTGCATATAGTTGCTCATAGTATTCTCTGATTATTCTTTTGATTTCTGCTGGATCTGTTGTCTTTTCTCCTCTTTTGTTTATGATTATGTTTATTTGTGCTTTCTTTTGTTTTTTGTTTGTGAGCCTGGCCATTGGCCAGTCTTGCAGCTGCCCTAGTCACCAGATCACCAGATTTTAGTCCCCACTGCCCTGGCTCTATGTGCCCCCTGTGCAGTCTTTCCCCCAGCTTGGTTCTACTCACTGAGCCGAATGAGTGGGATTGAGCTGGAAGCCTCTGTCTAAGGTGCTAGAGCCTGGACATTCCCTCAATCGATCCGGAGTTGCAGTGTTCCACTTATCCTGTCTGTGGTGCTTCCAGGTAGGAGTTCCGATATTGGAACTCTCCAATCACTGATTCTCCCTCAGTTATCTTCTTTCTAGTGAGTCCAGTGTCTTCACATTTGGGTTGAAACTCATAGCATGTAAGTCTATATTCCTTTTTTATACAATCCTGTATGAGCTTGGATGTAGTTGTCTTGGAATCTTTACTCTGCCGCCATCTTCCAGAAATTCATTTTTTATTCTAGCAAAGATAGTATATACAAGGTAGCTTAAATTATTCTGGTAAGTAGTGGACCAAATATTTATTAGCAAATATTATACTTATGCAGTTGCTATATATGTGGAAGATATCTGTATATTGGGAAATATGATTAGGATATATGTGTGTGTGTTTAATATGCCATATATTATATAAACCATATAATATATATAACATTATACATATTGTACATATATAATTTTCACTAGTTTTATTGATGAATTACCTACAAGATGCGCTGCTACTTCTGTGATTAGCAGCATTTGCCTGCCAGCTTTCTACTCCCTCAAGCACCCAGCCTTAGCATGCTATTTTACAAACAGCCTTGCCAACAGTTGATAGCTAGCTCTTAAAGGCCAGTGCTCTAGCCAGCTAGTTGTCTTCTACTTCAATATTAGGCATTTGTATTGTGAGTTCATTAATATTGAACCTACTATCACAGCACTAAAAACATTAAAGACCTAATCACAGCCTCCTTGTTTTTAAGAATACTAAACTGTACTTCAGCACTACTGTTAAAATCATTTTAATTTATTTATCTTTATCACTTTTGTTTATCTTAGAGGCAGGGCTACCTCACTGGCTTTTCCACAGCCTAGAGAGACTAGCTCTTGATATTGCCAAATTCCCTCTGTCCTGACTCCATATATTGCCACAGCTATTGTCATTTTCATGTTGCTCTGACAATAAGAGGCAATGCTAGGGTGTGTCCACCTTGGAGAGACAACTGAAGCCTGTCCTCAGGATACTGCTAGTAAATGAAGCAGAAACCATAAATGATCTCCAAATAAAGTACCCACATTCCAGTTCTCACTCTCTCATATCTCATCATTTCCTCCTCTTCCATCCTCACCCCACTCAGTCAAAAAAGCACTGCCTTGGAGGCTAAGGCAGAAGCTTACTAGCATTAAGTGCCTACATACACTAATCTCAACATTCCATTCACCCTCTTGGGTGTTCCTAAACCTAGATTAGAGTTCTAGGGAGAAACACATTTTGCTTTTTTTTTTTTTTAACATTATTTTGTGCACTTTTCCATCTCAGTTGTAATACCAATGGGCTTCCCATCACCAAATCACCAATGTGCCATCACTGTAGTCCAGTGCATTCCCCACCCCACTGTTTCTGATCCCATTCCCTACCCCACCCCCATAAAATGTCTCTGGCATATAACTATTCATTATTATTACTATTATTTTTATGCCTCGTCCGTTATACTCCTGCTATGAGTGAAACCATTTGGTATTTTTCCTTTTATTTCTACCTTCCTTATTTCACTAAGCATGATCTTTTCCAGCTACATCCATGTTGCTGCAAAAATTATGAGTTTATTTATTTATTTATTTATCTATTTATTTATTTATTTATTTATGTTGCTGAGTAATATACCATTGTATGTATGTACCACATCTTTTTAATCCAGCCATCCACTTGTGGGCATGTGGTCTGTTTCCATGTCTTTCCAATTGTACATAAGGCAGCAATAAACATGGGGGTGCAGGTATCTTTTTGAATCAGTGTTTTTGTGTCTTTTGGACAGATACCTAGCAGTGGGATTGGTGGGTCATATGGAAGCTGCATGTTTAGAAGTTTGAGGAAACTCCAGATTTCCCTACTGGTTGTATTAGTTTGCACTCCCAGCAGTGCAGGAGAGTTCCTTTTTCTCCACAGCCTCACCCACATTTGTTGTCGCTGGTTGTTTTAAGATGTGCCATTCTCACTAGAGTAAGGTGGTATCTCCTTGTGGTTTTAATTTGTATATTCCTTATTAGAAGAGACGTTGAACAATGTTTCATATGCTTGTTGTCCATCTGCATTTCCTCTTTGGAGAAGTGTCTTTTTAGCTCTTCTGCCCATTTTTTGATGGGGTTGTCTATTAATTAATTAATTAATTAATTGAGTTTTATCAGTTCTAGGTATATCTTTGTGAGCAATCCTTTATCGCTAGTATTTTGTGAGATTTTTTTTTTCCCAATCAGTGGGATGTCTGTTTTTTGTAATGTCTGTTTTGTTGTATAAAAGCTCTTTAAATTGATGTAGTCCCATCTATTTATCCTTGCCTTCACTATTGTTGCATTGGTTGCTGTTATCTTTAAAAAGGTCGCTGAAGTGTATATTGTGTGTTGTTTGGCTCATCTTTGCTTCCAGGTATTTTATGGTTTCTGTTCTTATGTCTAGGTCTTTAATCCACTTTGAGTTGATTTTTGTGTAGGGTGTAGCTGCCCATAAAACTGTGGGTTTATATCTGGGTTTTCTATTCAAATCCACTGGTCTGTATGACTGTTCTTGTTCCAGTACCATGCAGTTTTGACTATGGCTTATAGTATAGCTTGAAGTTTGGGATTGTAATGCCTCCATTTTCTTTTGTCTCAGTCATGAGAGTTTTGGCTATTTGATGTCTTTTTTTGTTCCATATGAAATACATCAATATTTTTTCTATTTCTTTGAAGAATATCATTGAGACTTTTATTGGGATGGCATTAAATCTGTATATCACTTTTGGTAGGATGGTCATTTTTATGGTGTTAATTCTCAAGAACCATGAGCAAGGGATGTCCTTCCATTTCATGGTGTCTTCTTGAATTTTTTTGTTTCTGTCTTTTTTATATACATTTTATTTTACATCATTTTGTGCATTTTTTCATCTCAGTTGTAATACCCGTGGGTTTCCCATGTCCAAATCACACCTGTCATATCACCATAGTCCAGTGCTTTTTCCTCACCTCACTGTTCTTGACCCATTCCCCAATTCACCCCCCATAAAATGTCTCTGGTATATAGCTGTTTGTTATTATCAGTATTGTTATACTCCTGCTATGACTGAAACCATCCAGTATTTTCCCTTTTTGTTTTGGCTCAATCCATGTTGCTAAAAATATATATCTTTATTAATTTTGGTTGCTGAATAATATTTCATTGTGTACATGTAACACATATTTGTAACAAGGTCATCCATTTTTAGGCATTTGAGCTGTTTCCATGTCTTTCCAATTGTATATAAGGCAACAAAAAACATAGGGCGCAGATATCTTTTTGAATCAGGAGTGGGATTGCTGGTTCATATGGAAGCTCCATGTTCAGCAGTTTGAGGGACCTCTAAACAGTTTTCCATAGTGATTGGAATAGTTTTCATTCCCACCAGCAGTGGAAATATATCCTGCTACCTTGCTAAACTGCTAGATGGTGGCTCATAGAAAGTATGTGGTAGTTTTTCCTCTTCTTGATTTTTTGGATGAGTCTATGTAGAATAGGCACTAGTTCTTTTTGAATGTTTGGTAAAATATATTTGTATATCTCTGTAGAGATTTTAGTGTTTTCCATGTAAATTAACATATTGTCTGCAAATAAGGACAGTTTTATTTCTTTTTTCCCTATTTGGATTCCTTGTATGTCTTTTTCCTGTCTTATTGGTCTAGATAGAACTTCCGATGTTATGTTGAAGAGCAGTGGTGATAGTGGACACACTTGTCTTGTTCTTGATCTCAAAGGAAAGGCTTCCAGCCTTTCTCCATTGAGAATAATATTGGTTTTGGGTTTGTCAAATATGGCTTTTATCATGTTGAGGTATATTCCTTCTAATCCGAGAATTACAAGGGCTTTAAACATAAATGGGTGTTGAACTTTGTCAAGTGCCTTCTCTGCATCTATTGATATGGTTATGTGGTTTTATTCTTCTGTCTGTTGATGTGATGGATTGCATTAATTGATTTTCTAATGTTAAAACATACTTGTGCTCCTGGGATAGAGTGCACTTTGTCATGGTGTATTACTCTTTTTATGCATTTTCAGATTCTGTTGACTAAGATTTTGTTGAGGATATCTGCACTGGAGCTCATTAGGGGATTGGTCTGAAGTTTTCTTTTTTGTGTGTTTTCTTTGTTAGGTTTTGACATTAGTATGATATTGGCCTCATGGAAAGTTTGTGGTAGTTTTTCTTCTTTTTAATTTTTTTTTGGATGAGTCTGTATAGAATAGGTATTAGTTCTTTCTGAATGTTTGGTAAAATTCATTTGTAAATCCATCTGGTCCTGGGCTTTTATATTTGGGGAGGATTTTGATGACTTCTATTTTTTCTTTATCTAGGTTTGGGTGGTTGTAGACTTGTAGGATTTTTTCCATTTCTGCTAAAATTTTGAACTTGTTTGCATATAGTTTTTAATAGTGTTCTCCAATTATTCTTTTGATTTCTGCTGGATCTGTTGTGATTTCTCCTGTTTCATTTGTGATTCTGTTTATTTGTGCTTTCTCTTGTTTTTTTTTTTTTTTTCTTTATGATTCTGGCTAGTGGCCTCTATCTCTTTTTTTATTTTTTGAAGAAACAAGTTTTAATTTCATTGATTTTTTGGACTGTTTTCCTTACTTCCATTTAATTTATTTCTTATTTGACTTTATTTATTTATTTTTTTTGTCTTCCACTGGATTTTGGGTTATTTTGTTGTACTTTTTCCAATTCTTTAAAGTGGGGGAGCAATTTGTTTCTTTGAGTTATATGTGAGCCTGTTTTGCTATATATTATCCTCTTATAACTGCTTTTAATGTGTCCCATAAATTTTAGAGACTTGTGTAGTCATTGTTGTTCTTCTCCAGGTATTTTTTAATGTCTTCTTTGATCTCCTCACTGATCCAATGATCCTCCAGTAGTGTGGGTTGCAGTCTCCATGTGGTAGGTATGTTTCTTGCCTCCTTCATATTGTTTATTTCTAATTTGATTCCTCATGATCAGAAAAATATTTGATATTATTTTGATCTTAGTGTATCTATTGGTATTTATCTTGTGACCCAGTATGTGGTCAGTATTAGAGAATGATCCATGTGGATTTGAGAAAAATGTGTACTCAGATTTTCTGCGTGAAGTATTCAATAGATGTCTAGATGTATATTTGTCTAGGTGTATAGAAGTCCATATTGTCCAGCTCCTTGTTCAGAGATTTAGAGTCATTGCTTATTTTATGTCTTGTTGATAAATCCATTGTTGAAAGTGGCATGTTGAAGTCTCCAACTATGTATGTATTTTCTCTGATATACTTTTTCATAGATGTCAATAGTTTCCTGATACAGTTTGGTGTTACTTTATTGGCGCATATATGTTGATTATTGTTATGTCTGCCTGTTGCATTGTCCCCTTAATCATAATGTAGTGGCCTTCTGTGTCTCTTTTAAACTTTTTAAGTTTGAAGTCTATTTGATCTGATATAAGTATAGCAGTTCCTGCCTTCTTTTTTGGTCCATTTGCTTGTAGTTTTGTTTTCCATCCTTTTATTTTCAATCTGTCTTTATCTTTTGTAGTTATATGTATTTCTGGTAGATAGCAGAACATTCTATTTTTTTTTAATCCATTTGCATCTCTGTGTCTTTTTATTGATGGTTTTAAGCCATTTACATTTAGAGATAATAGTGATATATGGCACCT
The DNA here is from genome assembly GCF_000260355.1 of Condylura cristata. Taxonomy (NCBI): domain Eukaryota; kingdom Metazoa; phylum Chordata; class Mammalia; order Eulipotyphla; family Talpidae; genus Condylura; species Condylura cristata. Next base: position 2,728,479 of record NW_004567104.1, read on the forward strand.
ACCTTTGCCATTATTTTTTGGTCTTTTTGTATTTTTATTCCTTGTTTTTAACTGTTCTTATTCATTCTTTGGTTGGATTTGGTTTGAGGGCTTCTTGTAGTACTTTTTGGAGTGGGTGTTTAGTCATGACAAAATTGTGGAATTTGTTTGAAAATGTACTTATTCTTTCTTTGCAGAAGAAGGAGATCTTCACAGGATAGATTATTATCCTTTTGATGGCATTTGATGCTTTGGAGTTTGATGCTTATCGCCTGAAGTGTTTCTTTGGAGAAATCTGATGTCAGCCTGATCAGTTTCCCTTTATAGGTTATTTGTTTCTTTCCTCTTGTCATTCTCATTATATTTTCCTTGTCTTGTATTCTGGGTAGTTTTATTATGATGTGCCTTGCTGTATTTCTCCTATCATCACTGCAGTTTTTTTGGTGTTCTTGCTTCTTGGAGATCTACTTT